>NC_142207.1:4227500-4527500 GCF_049639895.1 Pseudopodoces humilis
TGATTAGTCATTGCACTTCTAAGTTCTGATTTCATATAAAAGGTCAATGTTTAAAAGAAACATTTGTTCCAGCTTCATTGAAATATGTTTTGACAGACTTGTTAGAGGGCTTGAAGAAGGGATCAGAGATGTATAGGAGACTGAGCCTGGTGTCAAGTGCAAAACCCACTGCACTTAATGGCTGAAAAAAAGAGTTCAGTGTTCATCCACCTTATGCCTCACCTGGCCACTTCCACCAGTAAAATGCTAAAAATTTACCAGGTAAGAAGAGAAAAAGTCTACATCTACGGAGAATTTGCTTTGCCCACTTGTAATCCTCCAGCAGAGCTGGTGTTGTCCACTCAACAGCATGTAATTCATAAGGTGCTCTAGGGGAGCTTAAAGACAAAGCAGACTAATTGAGAAGGCACAGAGAAAGTAAAAAACAGGGGAAATAAAAATAAGAACAAATGTGGCCAGGTACAATCTGTAGAATGGACAAGACTGAATATCTGAAAAGTCCTTATTTAATAAACCTAAACACAACAAATGACACCTTTTCAAAGACAAAGGACTGCCAAGATGACTGTTTTGTTAGCTTCAGAGACCCTTCCTCACAGCTCTCAGAGCAGGAGGAAATGCCCTCTGGGGATTAGAAATCTTTTCTGTTCCAGTGCTTCTGCTGCCACATCCTTGCAAGCCATGCAGCCCCCAGAATCCTGGCTCTGGGAAACAGCCTGGAATGAACACTTTCCACATTCAGGTTTTACCTGAGCTCACTAAATTGTGACTAATGACTCCAACACAACGCTGCATGTCTTGAGCCCTGAACAAAAATGAGAAAATCCTCACTTTCCTCGCCCAGCCAATATATTTCAGGTTCGTGCATAATCAGTCTCTACCTGGCTCTTGCCCAGGAGCCCTCTCAGAAAAGCCATAGATTTCCCAAATCTCCTCCATAACCACCAGTTAAAAAGGGAAGTTTCAAACTGAGAAATAGTCAGTGTAGGTTTTTATGGGTTTTTTTTAAAGCATATTTACCTCCTATCATTAAACAGATAATATCTTGTTAAAAATAGACTCAAATTACAGCCGACACTGCTCTTAAGTTTTCAGGAATCTGGTAAAAGTCAAGGGGAGAAACACTTGGCAAGAGGAGAAAAGGTAAGATGTCATTTTTATATTTTCCCTCACTTGGGTTGGGGGGAATTGTTGTAGACCTTATGCATTGGAATCTATACACTTACTTCTCTCTCTTACTCACAGATCTCAAAACCACACTGGAGAAGAGAAAGTCACATCACAGATTTTGATACTGATTTTCCACTGAAGCCTCAAGAAGCTGTCAAAGAACTGTTTATTTTTTGTACTAAAGTTTAAGACTCATCATCCACCCCACAGCCCTGGGACAAAACAGTGCCTAAAGAAAGAAGACACATCAAATTTGAACTTTAACATTAATATCATTTTCACCAAGCAATAAATAAGAGTATCAAATTTAGTCTGATACTGGCTAGGATTTCCTGAGAGAAATAACTGCAGGGACTCAGTCCCATGAGGAGCTTGGGCACCTCACACTGGAAGTTCTTTGGGGGTGTTCCTTCAGATTTTGCTCCATGATGTCCAACATCAGCACAGCTCTCGGTGGGAAAAGCCTCACAGCCCTTGGTGGCATTTCACACGTGCGGGTTGCTGTGTCCTGTCAGAGTTTGTGTATTCCCTCCATCAGGGGTTAGAAGGCACAAACATTCCCTGTGGCTAAGTGCTTGTAATTAAACACAGAGCTGAAGAAGCTAATTAAAAAAATGTTTTGATGGTGGCTGTGTAATACTTAATAACCTTTGTGGTGGAAACAGCTGTGCAGAAAAAATCTAAATTTGTGCACGCTTTCAGGAGTGTTATGTCAATACTGTGCTAACATGAGTGCAGACACTAAAGAGGAGAGAGGAATTAGCTTGGGTGGCTTTTGGGCTGTCCAGAAGAACAAGAAATCGCTTTATCTTCCCCCAAGGGAGCCCTGTTCTGCATCACTGCCTTCTGTAAGCACAGGGACTATTTCAAATGTATATATAACGTTATGGTAACCTCTGGTTTGGGCATTTTGAGTGCAAAAGTTGCATACATGCATATCTAGGCAAAACTCTGATTACCATCCCCTGGTGAGGAGCTTTCCTCTCAAGACAAAAGTGGTTTCGGCTGTATATATATATATATTTTCTATCTGTCTATCTATATATACACACAGACATACACACTCTCTCCTCTTTGCTCTACGTGGGACCTCAATTAAATGTTAGCAATATTTGGATTCCAATCTGGTGTCAGCTCTGAGGAACCTGATCTAGTGGAAAGTGTCCCCACCCAGGGCAGAGGGCTTAGAAAAAGATTTTCTTTAAGGACCCTTCCAACACAGGCCACTCTGTGATTCTATGAATGAAGAGGCAGAGGTCACAGCACTGCAGATAGGGATGATTTTTGAACTAGCTCCCATTCCCCAGATTCAGCCATTTCCTCCATTACCAAATCCTCACCCCCCCACCAGTTCCTGGGACTCTGCATCTCATTGAACTCATGGAAAAAAAATATCACTTTCTCTGTGCCTTAACAGCACAATAAGTTTTCACAAACCACAGAAGTCACAAACAGATCACTAAGATCAGATCAGTAAGGGACAGATTCCAAACAAATATTTCAACTTCTTATGCACACAGAAAAACAGGGACAAAGAAAAATCAATAGCAATATGCTTACTAATACGTGCCTTAGCCACAGGCTGCAGCATGGGATACAATATACATAAGGTAAACATCTTCAATGCAACACAGTTCAATAAAATGATAGATATTCCAAAAATAAAGTGTCCCCAAAGAAACAGAAAACATAATATCTGCTCAAAAAAAGAGAAAATCCATGTAGCCTCAGCAGTGAGTATACTATAATACATGCCTTCAAGGCTAGCTTTGGAATAAAAAAGCCTTTGGGGAAAAAAAAGAAAAGTAAAGTTTCCTCTATTGCAGAGAGGCCAGGCAGCCCAGGGATGCTGGCTAGAAGTGTTCAGCAGTGCTGACACAGGGATACACTCCTGAATCAGGGCTGGACCAGCTCCAGAACCTGCCCCAAACCATGGGGAGGTGATGGGAGAGCCAAACAGAGCCTCGGGCTCCTGATCCAGGGGCAGGAGCTTCCAAAGCGGAGTAATGCCTTCCCACAGCACAGCATCTTCCAGGAGTAAACTGTGACAGTGCAAAGCTGAAATTAACACTTAAAAAGGTACAGGTGCCATTTCTAAGAACTTTCAAAGGTTCTTGTTCCTCCTGCACTTCTCACCTCTCTTCACAGTCATCTTGGGACTAATTTCAAGCAGCACAGCCAAGGTTTCACCCGATTGTGGCGTGGAAAGGAAACACAAATCCATCCTCAATGTCTGTTTGAGGATCATCTGATTTTTAAAGCTATCCCCCAGTGCGTGTGATTTGTAGGGGAGGACGTGAGTTTGACAGCCACATCCCTCAATATTGCACATAAATTAAAAATATATCATGGACTTCTCAAACTAAATCTTGAAGCATTTAGTCTGTTCTGGTGCAACAAGTCCAGCTTGCTCCTTTTCAAGTACCTTCCTACTTAAAACTGATCTTTTTTATTCCAGCCAACTGGTAAAAGCCAGAAACTGATAGGATGACGAATTCAGAAGCACTGGAGTTTCTGGTTGTTTAATTTTTGTTTATGAAACACTGAACTTTAGTTAAATGCAAGTGCTGAGGGCTTGGTTTAATTGCTCCATTTTTTCATCTTGCCAGGTTATTTGCTTTAATCCTGTCACCACAGTGACTTCCAGCACCTCATTATGCCTTGTAGAACCAAGTTAAAAACTAAAAGAACTTGGCCAAGGTTTCTTGAATGCTCTCTTAAGGCATAAAAATGAAAAATAATTTATAAAAACAAGTTCAACAAAAAAAAAATAAAGTAATCCAACTCTTCATATGACTATTCTGCAAGAAAAAGTAGTCTTTGTGGCTGCAAGGCTTTTATGGAAAAATAATGTCTTTTTGGATGGGAAAAGTTTCTTGAACCTTGAATGACTGAGCACCCTTTTTCATTATGTTAATTTAAGTGGTAAAAGGCTTGCCTGACTGACACTAATTGATGGTCCCTCCTGGGGCTTAATTGACATGAGCTTGTCTCTATAAACCTGCACCGTTAATCAGCTCCTTACCCACTCTGGAAAATGTTTGCAGCTGAAGAAGTGCCAGTGGGGGTTGCATGCAGACAACATAGACTCTAAGTGAAGATGCTTTTCAGCACTCTAGTTGTGGTATTTCATTAAATATTTTCCTGATTCCTTTCTAAAGGAGAAAGATCATGTCTTAGATTCATTTACTGCCGAATTTATTTTTGCTGTTGTTTAGTAAGTATTTAATTTAGATGTTAAGTGTTTCCTTTGATCTTCTGCAGTAGGCTTAGGTAACTAAGTGCTAAATACTGGTTGAAAGCATCTCGAATTAGCCATGATATCAAGTCAGCCACAAGGAAAGAGTCATCCTTTGCTATACCCATATTATTCCTGTGGTGACATTGTATTTAGAAAATACAAGGGGAAAAATGGTTATTTTAGTGATAGGAACAATATCCTTTCTTCTTTTTCAGAGCCAACACTGAATATTTTCTGAAATTTCTCTCAGCTATTAAATTACACCAGTATTGAATTTCCCCAACAGTTCTGTCCCTTGCTATGAGATATTCACATTTTGATTTAGAAAATCCTTTTAAAAAACACTGTTTTAAATTCAAAATTGGCCTATAGCCACAATTCCCTCTCCTTTCCCTGCTATTCCAAACTTCTCATTTTTAGCACATCTTTTACTTGCATTGGTTTTCCAATTTTTAAGAAATCCTGGGTGCACACAATGTAAGTCATTACCTATTAATAATGGTACAATTACTGTAAACACTGAAGGTAGATGGGAATTCAGTTATTCAGATTTCTCATCTATCATGCACAAAAAGGCAACTTCATAGCATTCTCAATGGAAAGTAGGGAGAGTGTCAAGGTACCACTTTGATTTACTTTGCTGACAGTAGTGTTTGCTCACTAAAAATATCAAATTGTTAAAAGAAATTTTAAAAAATAAAAAAAAAATAAAAAAATATGATCCATCATTTTCCCACCCATTGCAGATGGCAGAGATACCTTGCAGAAATGGGAGCTGCTGAGTAACATCAGTAGGTGACTTACACCAAGGCAGAGGCTGCTCTAAATGTTAGAAGGACTCTGAAAAAAAGTTTTATTCTCAGAAGATGTTTGGGAAGATAAAGCAAGACAGCCTAGAATGTCCTGAAAATAATTTGGGACAAATATACAATGCAATTCCATCTCAATGTGCTTAGGCACCAGCTATAGATAAGCAGTTAAAAATAACTTAAAGTTCCTCAGAATTAACCCACAGGATATTTTGGGGATGTGATTTTTCCTCTTGCCCTAAGGCCATGTTCCCAGCTCCAGGGCCCCAGGTACAGCACAGCCCCTCTGCAGCCCCCAAAGCATTCCTGCTCCACTGATCTACACCTCAGTGCTGCTGTGGAGACATTTCACTCACCCACCATGCTCACTCCACAGCACTGGTTTCCACCACTTGGGTTTTCCAAACAAACACCTCTCTACCAAGTTTTACTCTTAGGAATAACATTTTAGAAATATCTGTAAAAGTTCTTCACTGTTCCCCTTCCAAACTCATCATAATTCACCTGCCATGAAGCACCTTGCAATTGTAACTAGATTTTGGAGGAGGGTTGCCTTGTGCTTAGATAATTCTTGCTATAAGGTCATAGAAGATGTAGACAAGTTGATAATAATGGTAATATTTGGTAGGTTCACAAATATACTGAACTGCCTCCAATTTTATGACAGCTACCCAAGTGGGAAGAACGCAGCAGTAAACACGGCTAAATCCATTTTTATAGACATGTGTATCAATTATTGGGATAAACTCATCAAAAGCACAGCAGGTTAACTGCTACACCAAGGGGAAAAAAAAATCTGATGATGTCCTAAAAACAGCAATACAAGCATGGCCTTTAAATTGTTAAATTATTTGGACAGGGAAAATTATGTACATAAAGATAAGCATGGGATGCATCCTGAATAATTTATTTCAGTTCAAGTTCTTGTTTCCTAAGAAGTCAAAGCTTGTGGGTTGCTTTGAATTTACAAGTCATAATGGGCTGACCCAATTTATACCAGCACATTGCAAGTCTCCAGAACCATTTTTCACATTGTTCATTTAACATCTCATTCTTTGAGGGCTGGATTGTTTAGCTGGCCATGTGTCAAAAAGTACCATATGTTGTCAGGAAGCTTTTTTAAAGTTACACCAAGGGACAGAAAGATTGAAAAGATTTTAAGACAGGCTTGTGAAAACTTTAAATCATAAACCATTCCACAATGCATAAATCATACAATAGTTCAGATAGCAGCCCTCAGTGCATGATGGTTTACATCTGCTGGGCAAGCAGCTATCAAAGCTATTTCATATTTCTTCAGTTCTATTTCACTGCTTCATACTCTGCCCAGTGTTGTTTTCCTCTCGTCTTGCCTGAAAAGCAATATATAAAATACACAGATATTCTTTGCTGTTACATCAAATCAATTTTGAATGTCGAGCAACAAAACACTGAGAAATAAAGCAAATTTCAGACAGAATAGGGTGAGAGTCACATGCTTCATCCACAAGTTGTTATACAGTGAAAGCTGCCATTTCAGGGTTCAATCCCAAGTTATCTATGCCATTGCTGACAATGCCCCAATATTTTTTACTAACAGAACAAGAATTCTTCCTCATAAACATTCTTTATTCTTACTCATTTCCATGAGATGCTGAAAACCAACACACACTGTATTTTACAGTACTTAAATAAGTTGATAGAGTTCAGAACAAGCATGTCTCAGGCAGCCCAGGAGATGATGAGTCCATCCTTAGAGTTGCGCCTTGGCTGTGTTACCTGGGCCAGAACAGACATAAAAATCATTTCATCCAAAAGCTTTGCAGCAAGCAGAAATGCCTGCAGCAGCTGAGAAAGTTGTAACTGAAAACAAAAAGCTCTACAGTCAACCCTGACAAATTCCTCAAAATGCTTTTTCTAAGCAGATTATGTAAATTATTTATGGCTGTGGAGGAGTGGCTGTGTGGCAAGCTTTACTGGAATTAGTTGAGGAATTGAAGGTTTTCTGAAGCTCCTTAGAGCTGAACCACCTTCCCCACTCCTCAATGCTGTTGGGTTACACACCAGGCACTGCAAAGCCCTTCTTCCTCTTCCAGATGTGGTACCAGCTCCTGAAGTTTCCTCAAACCAAGGAAGATCCCTTACAAATCCCATAGCCTCAAATATTTTCTTTCTTAATGTCAAAATACCTGAACTCTCCAAAATTAATTTGGAGCTATCTTAATAAGTCTGGGTTAAATGAAGGCACAATTCAAAGTCCAAATAAAATCAAAAGTTTAAAAGTATTCAGATTGGAAATACAACCAGGCTTATTTAATATGCTCAGTCTAAGGCAAGCATAAACCCCCTTTTCTGAATTGAGCAGCCAAATTTTAGACTTCTATTTAATTTATTTTTATTTAATCCATATCCATAGGATCACTTTCAAAGGCACAAATTTTGGGTTGAGGGGGTATCACCCTCAGCCAGATTTGCAATTTGCTTGGGGATTCATTCACAACTCCTCTTACTACTCTTGGACTTTTTCAGAAAGTTATTTTTCTTTCAAAGCTTCACCTATTTCAAAACATAGATTTCGCTTTGGGAGTTCATTTTTTAATATTTAAATGGGTGAAGAACCAGAAATCCACTGAGCCAGAAAAGTCTCCCCCACCTGTAAAAGCCATGCACAAACCTAAGTGCTGAATCGTTCAAATCAGCCACAGAAAAATTTGACATGCAAACTGAAAATCATAGTTTAGAAATCTATAGGCTTTAAACCCATTTATATAGTTAGTGATCCTTAATGATTAATGATTTTGGGCAAGATAGATGGTGCATAATCCTTGCCTTGGACATAACAAAATCAAAGAATTTAAATGCTGAAAGAGAGCTGGCATGTCTAATAAAGTTCATGGTGGTAAAATATTAGGAGTTTTGACAGAGTTGCAGTGTCTGCTAATTTACATGCCATGAACTACACTAGCAAGCTCTGGGGATCTTTTTATGCTAATGAGATCTGGAGTAGACTGAAATGGAATTCCAAATAAAAATATATATGTATGGGTCATAATGCAGTAACTTTAATAAACACATTTTGAATAAAATTACAGGGGAGAACAACAAGAAATCCTTGGGCAAACCCTGGAGTGTTATTTGGGTATTTTATACAAACCAAAAAAATCCTTTGTACATTTGTGTATTCATGCCATAGAGGCACCATGCAGCAGTGCAGCCTTGCAGCAGGGACACAAGTTATCCTTGTGATACAGAATGGTTTTATGTAGGAAATTGAGTCTTTTCCAAAGACTCAAGTGATCAAACAGATCAATCAGAACAATTGGTGGCTCAGATTTCAAACAATCCATTTCACCAAAGAGCTCTAACATGATGTATTTTCATTATCAAGCCCAGGGGAGTGGGTGTGTTTGCAGTGGCTAATAGCCAGTTATTGTGAGCTGATCCACACTGCTTTCCTGGACACACAAGTTTCTGCTAGAAAAGTTAGTTTATCAACTGGCTGGTCTAATTAATTTACTGTTGCTGCTCTGTAGTTGTCACAGCACAGAAATTAGATATATGCAAGCAGAATCATTCCAAGTCAGCATTTTCTAGACCATAAAAAGTTGGTCTATCCAAACTTTCCCAAGTCAAACACTTAATGGTGATATCCAAGTTACTGGTCAAACCCCCAGGCTTGGTTCACTGAGCACACCAGTGGCATACAATTGTAGCCTTGTGGGGGCATTTCAACCCTGCCTTGACATAATCAATAAACCATTCTCCACAAAGAACCAGTAGAGTATTGGAAATGAACATCTGCGTCGCCAGGTCAGGCCCACGCTCACTTTTCCAAGTGCAGTGCTGTACACTTTTGTACAAGGACTTACTGCCCCTGAAGTTATGCTAAAGAGAGGCAAATAAACCCTTACCCAGCAGCTCATGTTACCAGCATGAGCTTTGCTGATGCTCTGATCAGTCAGAGGTTGATTAGAATGTCAAGGAATGGATTTCCCTGTGTGGCTTCACATGTTGTCCCTATATCTCTTCGGCCACCTCACTCTTATTTTATTTTCTTAGTCAAACTAGACAATGCCAATCCTGCTCTACTGTTTGGCCCTTCAGAATTATCACCAGTCTTCTTGTGGCTATTTTTAGAAAACTAATCTTTCGGGGATTTTAGTGATACTCAGTAGGAACGCTCACACGTTTTGCCGCTCGTCCTCCCATTTACACACAATAAATTCACAATACTTCAGCAAATAGAGAATAATTCCTGATTCAAAATAACTGCCTTAAATTTAAAAACCCATGAAGAAATTAGAGCTGACACTGAGGGTTCAGGATCAAGCTCTTCACTCTCATTTACTGTACAATGTTGTGGGACAAAGAGTATCCCTGCTGAACATTGCTTTCAAAGTGTCTCACCACACATTGATACTGCAGCTTTTAAAATATAAGGACTGACTTTAAACCACACATATTGTATTTGACTTTTTCTTACATTTTAAAAAGTGATAGCTGCAAACAATTCTCTTTTCTGATGTATTAGGAACTGTCCATGTTAAAAATTTCCGAGGAGGACTCATCCTTTACAGATTTATTTTTTAAAGAAAGAGACCAATCTAAGAGAAGGCAGGAAGCTTGAGAATGACCTCAAATGCACTAATGAGAGAAACAAAACAGATCAAGAAGTTAAATTCCATCTCAGAGTTGCATCTGTTTTCAGCAAGAGTAGCTTATGAATTTTTGAAGTTTATACCTATGTGGATAATTAGAGTAATTTAGTCTAGGAAGACGCTCAGGCACATGGAAAATAATTAATTTCTAACCATTCCATGTCATAACTGCATGCTTGTCCAATCCTTCCCAGCAGATACACTCTGTGTTTTCCTGATCCTGGGCTGTTACACAGCCAGCAAAACAGACAAGATAAATAAGTCAAGAACCAATCCCACAAAAACCAGGTAATATCTCCTTGTATCAGTGACCCAAGCTAGCTAAGAGCAGGTACAAGGAAAGAAAATGGAGGAGGAATTGAGCAGGAGGGCAGTGAATTCCTGACCCTTTCAGGGATGCACTGACTGAGGTTAACCCCCACTCCCCAAGAAACCACATCCTGGTAAAAATAGGCAAAACCATTGTGCAAGGTGGGCATGAACAAAGAGACATTTTTTTATTGTCAGCTCACTGAAAACAAAGAGAAGAAGAATCAAAGAATCTCCTCTTGCAACCTGCAAGTTGCCATGATGATATTTTGATGCTAACACTGAATAATCCCTATTTTGACACTCAGCACAACTGACCTGGTATCAGCAAAAGTTCCTGTCATCACATTAGCAGGAACCTCACTCATTAAAATATCACTCATTTTGTGCATTCCTGCAGAAAATCCCAGATTAACATGTTTCTCAAAATTTCTTGGATTTAGAGTTCCTTTATCTAAAAGAGAGTCTGCACAGCCTTTTAATAGATACTTTAAAAGAAGAACCCTAAAGAAACAGAGAAAGTTCTTCACAAAACTCACCAGGCTGACCACTGCCATGGGAGGAGACCTTGGATGTTCTATTTAAGCCTGGAGTTGATTCCTTCTCACAACAAAAAGTGTTCACACCTGGGAAAAATATTTAGCTTTAGTATCAAGCTGCTGTTGTGCATCTCCAATACTGTGTGCACAGTGCCACAAATAAATATAATAAAAAGAAGCAATGCACTGGCATACTGTGCTATGACCTCAGAAACACAGCAAGTGGGGTCAAAAGCACAAGAACCTCAGAAATGGGAAAGAAATACAAGCAGATGGAGGAGGAGCAGCTCTTAGAATGTAAAGGCAAAGAAAAAATTAGAGAAAAAGAAATCCAATATGAATTAAAAAAAAAAAATAAGGTGTTGCTTTTAGGGAAACTTAAGCTGGGTGAAGAAAGGTAGAATTTCAGTGCCTGCTGTTATCTTCTCCAAGGTGCTCCATATCTGGCAAGGTGTTGAAGAAGAGCTGGAATTAATTAATTTTAGTCTTAAGTAGTCAGTGCAATGGTGCTACAAGAGAGACACACGACCTTCCTTAATCAAAGCTGGAGAAGTTAATCCCCACACTTGGGGAGATGACATGCACTCTTCTCAAGTCAAACCAACTTGTTTTCCCATTTATTTAGGTTATTCTGTATTTATGTGAGTATTTAGGTGAGATTTTCACCGTACTAAGCCATAAATGCTGGAGGAAAGTGTTTCTGCCTGTTCATAAACATCATATCAGGTGTCAGGGTTGCAATTCAGCTGTCAATAGCCAACACTGAATTGTGATAATAAGGGCAGAATTACATAAAGGAAGTTCTCCTCACTCTTGAATTAGATTATTTCACCTTTGTCTTATTCAAGGGTTTTTCCATTATAAAAAGGAAAAATTCTGACTCCTCTGACAAGTGATAAGGAAAATATGAACATGTTGGACTGGGAAAAAGTGGCTTGTAACACTGGCTGTGTCCCAAAAATCTGTGTGATCTGGAGAAACCTCTGCTCCCCCTTATGCTTCTAGGGAGCTGACTCCCCTCACACATATCCCAGAACCAGCAGCCATTCTGCAGCTATAAATAAAGTATACAGTAAGACTCCAAATCTGCCAATAGAGTGTTTGGCAATGACAGTTACCCCTCATTATATTTAAAACAACAACAAAAAAAATCCAAGAATAAGATCCCAGGAAGAGCACAAAAAAGAGTGGCAACTGACTTAAAAAGACACCAAGCCTCTCTGAATATCATTTTTAACTTCACAGCATAAAGTTCTGTACTTTAAACCGTTTTATTTTTTTTTTAAAAGTAATGAGGCATTGGTTCTGCCAGTAGCAGCCACAGTAAAACACAGCTTTCTGAAAAATAGGAAAAGCTTATAATTTTTTTTATATTTTTTTATCGTGTGTCCTTGGAAAACATCACTCAGTAATTATGCTTGTACTGTTGCATACTTTGTGTTGCTGAGGCTCTTTTGTCTGAGCCAGGTGCCTACATGAAGGGAACAGATCCTCAAAAGCACTAAATACCTCACAGCTTCACTCGATGAAGGCATTAGCATCTCTGAAGAAACACTCCCCTGTCTCGTGATTTAACCAGACAAAGAAACTAATGCAAATAATTTATGCAGACAAGCTACCAACATCTGCAGAAGGACCAGCCAGTATGACCAGGCAGGTCCTTCTGGGCCTGGAGAATCTGCATTTCTCCTTCCCCCTGCTCCAGGTGGAGGGTCACAGCTGACAAGAAGGAGGCAGAGAGCTTGGGAAAAAACCCTGTGCCAAGTGCTCTGAGATGCAGCCAGTCTTTCTAAGGGAGGGAGGGGCTTATAACCAGGTGGACCAGCAAAAAAAGAAAACTAGAAATGTTCGCATTTCACTTGGCAAGTTCTTCTCCATACACTAAGAAATAATTTTGGAGCTCCTTAAAGGATAAAAATGCCTTTTTTAAGGATTAATTTCAGAATTTCAGAGGGCTCTTAAAGGGTTTTAGCATTCTTCCAGCACCACAGGGAAAGCAATAATTAGCTTTTCTCAGCCAACCTGTACTTTTGAGCACTGGAGAATAGTGAAGTATTTTCTATATCCCTACCTCCACAAAGTTTATCCTCATCCCTGTGAGCCAGACTCAGCCAGCCTGGCTGCAGGTGGCTGTAGACTTTGCTAATGTTAAGAGAGGTATAGGCACTCCTTTGGGGGGAATTAACTGTGAGACATACAGATCAACTAAGTAATTCTTAACCTTATTCTTTGTGGAACAATTCATTCATTTAAATGACCCTTATTACATTAATCCACCTAAAGTGAGTTTCATAACAAACAAGCAGCCACAACCATTTTCTCTCCTAAATAAAAACAAAACAGAATATGTAGGTATATACATTTTGAAAGCTGATTTTTTTTTTTAAAAGCACCTTTACTAGCAACACCAGGATCAGTGGGAAGCAATACAGAGCACCAGTGAGACAGTATCTGCAGAGGTTTGCTTGGGTGAATTCATTATTGCTTGGCAAACTGAGCACTTTCCTCAGGAAATATTTTGTCCTTTGGGGTTTTTGATTTAAACATACTTAGTTGATGCAGCTTTTTCCTAAGTATCTCTTTCTTAAAAGCACCTCTGGCAAAAAGCAGAGCATGAAGGCCCAGCAGAGCCAAATAACCCAAGATGAACTAGCAGCCTCTGTGCCCCCTGTTATACCCCCAGGGGGCAAGGGCAGGACGAAGGTGAACACAACCTTGGCTGTGTTGTCCTTGGGGAATCACAATTTGTAGGGGGACAAAACCCACCAGGAGATCTGTACTGTCAATTTTCCTCAGTTAAGATCAAAACTATGCAGTTTTCCCAGGGAAGCCAAACCAGACCTGGTCCACACCAGCCCACAACTACCTCCTCACCAAGCCTGCTGCAATCAACCCTCCCCACTCCTCTCCTTCACTTTTAAGTGCTTTATTGCCATCAGAGATGTAATTCCTGACACCTGACCTACAGGGCAGCCCATCCCACCCTCATCCGCAGAGGCCCATCACATTAATAAATGTGGTGCCACAGCAGGATGGCGTCTGTCTCCACACCGAGTATGGGCTGCAACCATAAGGCAGACATGGTAAAAACCCTAAATGTTTTCTATTATGAACATCAAATAATGGATAGAATCTTAGATCTCCTCTAAGAATAAAGCTCATGGGAAAAGAGTACAACTGTGTGATGTAAGATATGTAAATCCATCAAAGTGAAAGACATGAATTTTGTGCCTTGGATGTTTTTGGTGCTAGGGTAGGAATGCAGATTCCAGCACCTCAGAAGTGGAGGAGGCTTAGTTACCAGAGAGCAATAACTGGATTATCTGGATGAACTGGATTTATCCCAGCAGCCACATTGTGCTGTCCATCCAACACACTGAGGGAATTCATCCAGACCATGTAGTTCTCTGCTGCCTGACAATGCAATATCTGAGTTGGTGTAGTTTCAAAAAAAAGCATCCACACAGTGAGGGAAACCTCAAGGTTTTGGAGTTTTTTAACAAGGAATTGGAGCTTTTAACAGTGAAGGTACTCAGGGCTATCAGCTCCCTGCTCATCCAGGGCAATTTTGAAGTCAGTTGTCTGTGAGAGCATCCTGCAGGTCACAGTCACAGGGAGTCTCACTCCTGGTCACTGCCACCAGTGACAGGGAGCCCAGACCTCTGCACAGGGTCTGGGTACCCCCTCAGTTTCTGGTCACCTGAGTCTGCAGAGCAGAACAGCATCCTTTAGGTTTGGCAAAAATCAGAGGCAAGAGCAGAAAGGGAAAGAGTTTATGTGGTTAAGCTGAGTGTGAACACCAGAGAAATTGGACCTAAATATCAGTATAACCTATTTCCTTCCAAGGATGTATTTCTTGCCCACTGAATGATCAGTTAATCCTCCTTTTTATTCTCCTCCCTTCAGTGAAACTCCCAAGTTATTGCAGGTGTTATCCAGGGACACAATATTCACAGTTCCATTTGCTTATGTTTTACTGCTCCCATTAAAATTTGTACAAAGTTTAGAGACTGAACTTGAATTGTGCCCTTACTGCAAGCAGCTTGAACCCCTTAGTTCTTCACTTTCATGCTACAAAATGAAGATTTTCTCCAGAACTCTCTGAATGAGAAATGAATCTGTTGCATCATTTCTTTTCCTTTTTATTTTTTTCCTCTCTTATTTTTCTTTTCCTGTGTCCCCAGCCTTGCTTTTTATATACCTTTCAAACCTCAGCATATGCATATACCTCATTTTGGGCCCATCTTGACTTGCTAATATCATACGCAATCCATGCCTTCCATCTCACCAAAGTGAATGCAGTAAAAGAGCAGAATGATTTTTTCTGAGATGTCATGTAACACAAGATATGCAAACTGTCTCTGATTTGAAAGAAGAGATTATTTTTCCTGTCAAACACATATGCTTTATGTACACTGCTTGTTAGAACAATGTTCAACAAACATTCCATTTTTAAAGGCTAGAATATGCCGAAAATGAATTTTGCATGCAAAATCTTCATGTATAAGAAGAAAAATTGGAGTACTACACAGTGCATTCTGTTATCAGGATTGAACATGGGTAGCAAGAAGGTTCCAAGGGGAAATGAGCAGTGAAGACTGCCAAGTTTGTCTGCAGAATTTTGGGTTTGCCCTTTTTTTATAATGACCTGTGTGGTGGGGAGGGAGAGTACACGGCGGCAGTGCCAGCCCTGGTGCCAGTGCTAAGAGGAGGGAGGAGCTGTTGTTGGGACACAGCAGCTCTGTGCAGGCTCTGTGATATCCATAGGATTTAGCCAATCTGTTCCTGCAGATGCCAGTTTTATGCATGATTTACCTGGCTTGATGCAGCTCCCGCACCAGCTCTGCCAGTTCCCAGGCTGGGAAGCCGCAGCCCCTGTGATGCCAGCGCTGCTCAGAGCATCCACTCAGGCCTCTGCTGCCCCAGAAAAGGGAGGAGAAGGCCTCCAGGATTTTGGTCTGCTTTGTTTTAGTTGATTTTTTTGGGTTTTTTTTTCCTTTTTTACTGAGAGCATTTCTGTATATCTCTGAATGTTTGCAAAATTTTTTTATTTTTTTTTTAAATTTTCTATTTTTCTTCCAGATGGGCTTCTACTAAAGACTACAAGTAAACCAAGGAAAACACATATGAAAAGAGTCTTTTGAGCCAGACAGTGGGACAGCACATACACTTGTCATCCCTCCATGAAGCAGTGGCTATTAAAGATGTAATATTTCCACTAGATCTCAGTTGCAGTAGAGCAACTGACTCCAGGTGAGCTTATGCAGCTGACCTTCCATAAGCATTTTCAATACCCTTCAAAATATCACATTATTTACCAGTTGTGGGAAAGTGTTCTTTAGTAAGGAGTACAAAGCAATCACAGTGGCTTTGGAGATTTTAAAGGTTTCCTAAGGAGCCACAAGTGTCTGTAAGATGCCCTTGGGGCTTCTGTTTTACACTGTGATTGTGCAGTGTTTTATTTCTGTCATAAAGTGCATACAAAGGGAAAAGGAAAGAAGTAATCTCCTACAGCTGGAAACAAAATTACAAGACTCTCTTATAATAAGGAGAGATTTTCCCCAAAGTGACACAGTGGGACATTAAGGCTTTGAATTTGATCCTACCTAAATGAACAGGAAAAAAATTCCGTTGACTTTAGTGGTAGAGGATCAAACTCCAAAGGAGCTATTTAAAATATTATGTAGGTGATGTATGAGTGTGGTTTCATAGATGTTCATTAAGAGTCTTTTTATCCCCTCCTCCCCTCTGAAAATGCTGCAGAAATATTATCAAGTTCTGTGATTACTGATATGCCAATGGTATCTCTGAGAGAGCAGCATTTCTGTTGAGGTACTAACTCAGAGGAACTTTATATTAACAGGAGTTCACAAATAAGGTTTTGTTATCTCTGCTCCTGGCAATTGTCAGGGCACAAGGTAGCATTATTAACATTCCTGCAATCAGCAAATAAAACATGGCACCTCAGTGCTGACCGTGAGTCGGTGCCTTCAGGATCCAGCATTATCCCTAATTCCAGTTCCAAACAGTTTCCTTCTAATCTACCTTTTAGCACTACTTCCAGTAAAGAAGGAATTAATATGGTGAGAAAGCAGAGTTCCTGAGAAGGACTCTCTGGCATCTTGAATCCTCTTTGAAGTAGAAAAATAATAAGTAATGGTACTGGCAGCACATTACATTGGTGTGACTCACATTTAGGAGATTCAGCTTCTATGACTGATTTTACAGAAGTCGATATTTCCTACTTTGCCTTTTACTCTTTCCTTCATGAATACCACGTGAAAAACCTGGACTTAATCTCAAATGTAGAGGAAATAGGAATTTTTCAATTATTAAGGATGAATATGAGTATTGTTTAAATTAATGCAATGACAGAATGTTTGTAATCCACCTGAATTTTGCTTTTGTTTTTGAACTAAAGTGAAGCTGCTTGCAGTCACCTGCCTCAGGGTTATACTCAGAAGTATATTTGAAGGAAGGAATTATAACTTGTGAGATCACATTTTTCAGTCTCATTCCAGTTACTCAATGTCCTGAAAGGACTTGGATTTGTCCTGATGCCTCTTTAGCAGTAGGTTAATTTATTAACAAATAGTTAATGAACTGAAGCACCAGGGTTTAGCTCCTTGGAATATTTTGGAAAGTCACAGCTGTTTCATTGTAAGGCTGGATCTAGAAAGTGCTGATGTTCATCTTCCTCTTCACTAGAAGAGACTTTAGAAAATGTTTAACAGGAGTCAAAAGTTGATATGAGAGAAATTATACACTGGGTGATTAACTGGTAAAAGAAGAAATGAGATAAAACAGCTAATGGTTTGTCTTAAGAGACTCCTATGGGAGAGGATCATCCTTAAATAAAAACAGTTAAGAACTGGTCTTCTAATTTTGTTGTAGCTGCTCAAGCTTTACTCTTCCCACAAAGAGAACTTTTACTTTACAAGATAGGGTATAACACTGAAATATGGGATAAATCTGTCAGCTTCAGGATACCTGATGAAGCTAAATAAACATTGAAGGGCAGGGAAAAGAAAAAAAAAAAAGGCCTCTTAAAAGTAGTCTGGACATCCAAAGAAGATAATGATTTTGTAATTCAGTTTCTTAACAAAATCCTTGCTAATGCCCACATTCCTGTAAGCTCTGAAGTGCTGCATTCATACAGACAGGCAAGTCCAGTCTGCCCTAAGCTGAGCTGATGCTTTCCAAGCCATTTCAGTGAAACTCAATCAGATCTCTAACAAAAGGAGCTGCAGTGGCTGTTTGACTCCTGGCAGTGGCTTTATCACTCCCCTCTCTTTTGTGGCCACCTCTATGCAGCCGTGAGCTCGTCACTGCCAATCTGGTGCTGCGGTCTCGGGTTTTTCATTCTCCTACTTAGCAGAGTTTTTAGCTCAGTGCTTTGAATCACTGCTTATGGGATCCTGAGATATTTTAAAAATTAACTAAGGGCTGTGGCTGTGCACAAGTTAATGGCTGTGATGCTTTGCTGCTCTCAGGTGGGTGGTCTGGTCTCTGCCTTTCCCATCGCTGCGGTCCCTCATCCCTCCTGCCAGCCCTGCTCCCTCTAGGCTTCTCTGTGAGCTTGCTCTGTTTCACCTTGCAGGAAAAACTCTTTTGCTGGGTGCTTTTTCTACCACCATGTGTAATTGGATTAGAATTGTAGAATTGCCTCGTGGAGGTGTCTGCGGGGCAGCAAAGCTGGTATAAAATACACAGATGGAGGATGTAACCAGGAGCAGAGGGTGGGAAGATCAGGGTCTCACCCTTCTAGCAGCAATAAGCTCTTCTGTCAGCTCACTGCCTCATGCTCACAGGCATCTAATGGGTGCTGTAATATCTTTCAGTCTGCTCCATTCTAAAGCTGTGTTTTGTTAGGGTTGGAAACAACCTGCACAGCAGAGCAGCCTAAAATTGATTTGCTTAGTCTAAAGCTGCCAAGGGGGAGACACAGCGCGTCCCCAGCAGAGCCACTTGGAGCTGCCTTCAGCCAGGGCTCTCCATTTGGAGTCATTAATGTCACACACTCCTCTGCAGGGACCTCAGCTGGATTCCTGGAGGAGTGCAGCGAGAGCTCACATGATTATTATTATTATTATTTTTATTAAAACCACAGGCTGAGGTTAGAATGACACATCTTCCTACTGAGAGACTCGGTCACGGCTCTTCCCCAAAATGCAGAGAGCACATCCCACTCTTGGTGTTGTTCTATCCTTTCAATCTCCTGCATGGCAGCAGATAGCCCAGCCTCCACTTGGCTGTTACAGCTCTGCATCCTGTGTTAGTCTTGAACATGAGTCTCTGCTCCAGGGGGAAGATTACACACTTTACATGAAACTCTCCAGCATAAACAGCTGCTCTTTGAGGCAGGGACTGCACTCCAAGGTCTCCTGCTCCTTAGCATCCCAACCACAACCCTACAAAAGCTTCTTTCAGTTTTTTTATCCTTCTCACAATACATTTTGAATACTTAATGCTGAGTGAGGCAGCTTGAGAAAGTGAGAAGTGCCTTCAGCCTGCACAGTCTGTGTGCTGGTGGCTGATTTGTGCTGCACAAATGGCAGCTCCAGGTTTTACCAGGCAAAGTTGGGAATTCAGAATGTTGCTTTCACCTCAGGCGTGTGCTCTCCATAAGCTATGAAGAGAAGGGATGTGATACCACCTTCTCTGAAAGCAAACAGGGAATGTTTCATTCTGTATGAAACTCACTTTTCCAGGGCTGGTGAAATGAGGTCATGATGGGCACAAAGAATGTTACAGCTCAACTAAGATTAAAGAATTGTAGAATCATTCAGGTTGGAAAACACCTCTAATATCATCAAGTCTGACTTCTGCAGCCAGTCCTGGTGCAAAAGGAGAAAGATAAAAGGTTGTAAAATCACATTGCCACATGTTCAGAGGCAGATATCTTGCTCAAATGTCTGCAGCAATTTCTGGAAAGCTCTTGCATTAAAGCTACTGCATTCAGGTGCTTTATTAACAACTCCAGCTTTGATTGCTTGATATGTTTTCTGCTCAGTAATTTGAAGCCATAAATCACTGTTTAAGCTCCTAAAAATGAAGTGATCATTAAGGAATTAAGAGAATATTAATGCCAGTAATATCTGATCCTTTGAGATGGGAAGAGTATCTTTCTTACACCACATAACATCTCTTTAACTATCTCTGTGGAGATTGCGGGAAAGGAACTGATTTTTTTTAATGTAGATATTAGGCAGAATTCTGGAAGTGCAAACTGGGATTATTATGTTTACAAGAAGCCTGAGAGCCTGAAATCCAAACAGCTTTTACCCAGATACTTTTTTTTTCAAAAACAAAATCAACATCATTGGAAGTTATCTGAACTGGACTACTGATTTTACCCAGAAATAATCAAAAATCCTGGTTTTGTATATATTTAGAAGTAGAAAGAGTAATCAATCAGTCAATAATATTGGCCTGGATTAGGCAAAAGGTTAACCTTTCTGAAAAAGCATTATTTCAGTTTTAGAGTTGACTTCTTATTAGAGCAGATCAGGCTCTGTTTCCAAACAAGAATTTGGGTCAAAATTAGATACTGTTTCACAAAAGTAAAAAAAAATTAAAAAAAAAAATAAAATAAAAATTAGCCTGAGAACAGAATTCAAAACTAAGAAATTAAGACTTTAGACAGCTAAGGGCTGTAAGAGTAATCTAGAAAACTTTCACATTGTGGGGCCATTACTGGCAACTAGCTATTAGGAAATGCTAAACACGTAACTGTGTTGGAAGCCTCAGTTCTCTCTGGAGATTAAATGCCAGGCTGAATCAGGTTGGAAAAAAGGCATTCCCATTCCCTCCAGGCTCCCCAGTGTGAGGTTTATTCCTGAGGGTTTAAATCAAAAGTTCAAAAAGTTTAACTCTGCAGAAGTCCCAGCAAAAGCACCATGACTCAACTCCCTGTTCTGGGTGAGCAGCCAGAACGTGCATTTTTCACCTCAGAAAGCATCACAGAGAGTCAGCACTTGCACAGCTGTGGGGTCACAGGATGCAGGAGCTCAGGAGTCACAATTAACAAGGTGGGATATAAAACAAGAGTCTGCCTGTCAAGGAGCAGCAAACCCTTGCTCATGTCCATGCTTGCTTCATTCTACAAGGAAAAAGAAGAGGGTTGTATGAGAGATTTTGATCTATTAATGATATAAAAACATGGAGTTGGGTTTTTTTGCTTTTTTTTTTTTTTTTTTTTACTTTAGCATATCTTATTTAAATGTGTATATGTAGCACAGAATACTGCACTAGCTGTATAACTGTATAGCTTTCTCTTTAAAGGGAAGAGTCTCAAAACTCAGCTGTGCAACATTGAAGATTTGTAGCAAAACTGAAAGTTTGGCTGAGATTTTGTTTTCGGTTATCCTTTGAAATTTTTAGTAAGGTTCAATTTCATGTATTCATAACAATTTTAATTTTTTCCTGTTGAGTGACAGGCTAGGGATAAAAACAGCTTTGAAGAACTGGGATTTTTATTGGATATGAGTGCAGGTCACATTTTTCCTTGAGTTCCTTAGGCAGTGCCCAAAGTTCAGACCATTTTAAGGCAAATTTCTGGTGGTAGCAAGATAAAATAGTAGTGGAACAGCTATATAAAATTATCAGAGAACAACTATTCTTCAGATAATTTTTGTTATCAATGACAGAAATTTTTCCAGTAGAAATGTACCTCCGTTGTGTGCTGCAACTCTTGTGACAGCTCTTGGAGCTGCACAAGCCAGACACTGATTTCAGTGCACTGAGCATGGGAGGTAAAGCACCAGATCCTCATTAAGAAAGAACATTTTAAAATTAATTATCTAATGTTTCAAAATGTGAAAAATAATGGAAATGGAGTTAAATTTTCCATATGTCCTGTTGAATCAATCTCTGATCTTGTTAGGCAAGCAAAAAAAGCACCTGTCTTTGACAGGGTGAATTACTTCTCCAGGACCAATTCTCCTGGCTTTTTGGAATTGGCATTGGATTTTTTATGCAATGTGTTGCCTGACTTAATTTCTGGCATGATGACTTCTCTCCCCTGGTAGATTTTCAGCTGCTCAAGAAGTAGAAAGATGATGGATTTGGTCTCTGAGAAAATCTTCCTCAATGAAGCAAATTGGCAATTCCATCTAATTTCAGTCAGAATGAATGGACACAGATAAGAAGTTAAAAAAAAAAATTAAGATAATTATTCCATGGCACTAAAGTCTTCTGTTAAATTTCATTGGGAAATAAAACATTTGACTGAGAACATATTAACATCATCAGACAGTTTCATGCCCAGACCAAGGTAGAAATAGTTAGAAAACTTTCAATTAGACTGAAGAGTTACTTATCCCACATGTATAAAAGTTTTGTAATGGAAGAAATACATATCTTTCATCTTTGCCATTGACACAGAAACTCTTTGGATAAATGGATGAGCTCAAAAGTTGCCCTGTATCTACTAAAGCATTAAATAAAGCTGTGGGCCTACATAGCTGAGGAGGCTGAAATTTTTGTCACTTGTGTGTAGAGACATTGAAAATTCTGTACAAAAATTACAAATAACATAAAGCAGAGAGTCATTTAAATGCTGGCTTTGTCCATTAGGATGTGCAATGTAGAACAGCAAGTTTTAATTCCATATCCCATTTTTTTTCAGCAGGAAGATTGCTGCAGCTTATTACGCTTCATTATGTATTTAACAAAATCAGCAAACAATCCAGAACTGAATAGCTAATGAGGATCACACATGTGTGAAATGGTACAGGAGGAGGCAGAAGGACAGAACTGCAAGCTAAAATTCTCTGTAGGAAGAAGTGCCTCTCTAAAGTTTGCCTGTGATCATAAAATAATGGAACAGTTTGGTTTGGAAGAGACCTTAAAGAACTTCTTGTTCCAGCCCCCTGCCATGGGCAGGGACACCTTCCAAGCCCTGTCCAACCTGGCCTTGAGCACTTCCAGGGATGGGGCATCCTGATCCTTGCTCATGCAGACACAGCAGCCATCTCAGCTGCTCATTAGCAGGGTAATTGCTTGAGTAATTATGACAAGAGATGCCCAGATCTTAAGTGTGTTCTGCTAAATAAATTTGTGCCTCTATAGCTGCATCTCTTTTGTGAGGCTGAGGCTGGTTCAGCCCAGGGCTGTGAGAATGGCACCTCAGTGCTTCCTTTCTGCTCCAGTGAACTTCTGGAGGGTGCTAAAAAATCTACTGGAAACAAGGAATGATAAGAGTTTTAGAAGGAGCCATGTCTTCCCTTCAGTGTCAAGATCTTCATGCTGTCTTCCACCAGTGATGCAAGTGCTGCCTTGTACCAATAAAATTTCTCCCATTTTGTGTTTTGAGCTGTTTCACAAATAATTTTAGATATCAGTGTTTCACTCCTTGAAAAACAAGATTTAGATACAATGACAGGCAAGAAATAATAAAGATTGCTAGGTTGATTTTTTTCTCTAAACAGATCTTTGTTCTATGCTGAATAAAACTTTCGCCAAAACCAAATGCCAAATTAATTTCTTTCTTCCATTATTCATTTCTTTCAACCCCATTATCTGTACAACTGGAACATCACTCTGCAGCTGATGGTGGCCATCTTTTTTTCTATACTCTCAGGAAATCTTCCAATGTAAATATTAATAATGTTTGAACAGTACCAATCTGTAAAAGCTGATGGAAAATCTTCCTGTCTAAGGTGACTCTGGTCCTTATTAGCACCCCCAAGTGCTCTCCATCACCCAGGACAGGCTGCAGCAGCAGACACCCCTATATCAGGGGCTGAGGTCACCTCTGCAGTGTCCTGTCTCCCTCTGCACTGCTCTGACACGGTGTGGGATGCTCCAGGTATCCTGGAACAGATTGGTACCTGCTCCTCGGGACCCTGCTCCCTTTCCACTGCACAGGACCTCTCAGAACCATGGAGATCTTGAAACCTTCACAGGCACCTTGTCTTAAGGGTGTTAAAAGTCACCTTAGGAAAAACAGTATATTAATGCACTTTAAAAATTATAAAGCACAGTTTCCACTAAGAAGCCATGACTAATTTGTAGGGATTCTGATACAACTGATTATTGCATTACTGTCTGATTATTGGATTGAAAAAGTGCAGCTGTTGCTCTCCAATTTCTGCGCAGCAAATACTTAAGTTTTCAAAATATCCAGAGGATTTTCCCTTACTGTGTCTTCATTTTCAATGTACCCTGATCCTGCAATGTGATGTTGAGTGTAAGGTGTAAGGAAGATGCTTTTTCTCCCCTCTGCAATACTTTCTGAGTTCTCTAGGACTGCTGTATCTCATCTTGCATAACACAGCAGATGGGAGAGGGAACAGAGTGGGGCAGAATCCAGTAACATCCTTTGGATGGTTGGACTGGCAGATTGCAGGAAACTGTGTTGATGGTACCTGCCAAGTCACCAATCAGTCTGAATCAATTAATTGTCAAACTGGCACACAAATCCTAGCAGGAAGCTCCGTGTCTCATTTGAGTTGGTTTTCTTTGTGTTTTTATTTTTATCTATCCAATGTCACTTTTTTTTTTGTTTGTTTGTTGTAATATCTTTACTCTTTTGAAGGTTCATTTTTATTTCTTTTTTTACACTCATCTCGAGTATCCATGTTGCTTGTAACTCTGTATATAATACATCTAAGTCAGTGCTGCCTGGTTTTGCTGTTGTTTAATGTTTTCTGGATAACAAATTGTTTTCAGGAAGTGAAACTATTATTCAAGGGAAGATATGTTTAAGATATCAGAAGTTAAAGCATCATTGACAATACTGGAAAAAATGTTTTATTTCTTCATTAGCAACATCCCCATGCCACTTAAAAGTTCTGGTTTCTATTTTTGTGTGTGCCTTTCTCCAGCAGTAATATTGCTGTTGGCTTCCCATAAATGACCTTGTTTATGTCTTCATATTTATTCATAGCACCAAGCTATGACATAGTATACAAATGTAATATACACATTACTAACAGCATTTAAATTAAATATGGACTGTAGCAGAGGCAGCTCTTCCCTGGGATACTGAGGTTCATCCCCACTATCCTTATTCCTGTTGGCAAAATCTTTCTCAGCCCTATATCCCCCAGGGCAGGGGACATGCCAGCCCCAGAACTGCCCCATGCAGCGCCTGAGTGCATCCCCACCACCCAGGAAGCCTTGCAGCTGCTCTTTTTCTATATATTATTTTCTTCTGGATTGCTTTTGGAGCAGATTTAGCTCTGTCTGAGCTCCCTGCTTCCCCCAATGCCTGTAAAGGTACAAGCTCCAGCAAGCAGCAACATTTCCCAGCACAGTGGGGACACCTCATGTCCTCATACCCACTGCCACAAATTCAGGGGGAACTGATAAAAGCTGCTGTGGTGTGGACAGCAGATACCTGCCTGGCTGCACCAGCACTCCCAAACCACCATGTCCCCACTATTTTTGGGTAAAACATAGTGCTCTTTGTAAGTGTGTTGGGTGCTGCAATGTGAGCTCCATGCAAAGAGCTGCTCTTCAATGGAGTCACCCAGAAAAAAAAAAGATAATTTTTCATAAAAATAACTTTCTGATTTTGTGGCTGTGGGGAAGATACGAAATGCTTGTAGGAGTGGGCTCTGGCCTGTGGGAAGCAGGTGTTCCCTCCCAGCCCCGTTGCCATCGATGGTCTCGAGACATCTGTCATTGTGCAGGGAAAGGTGGTCTGAGCTCCGCGGAGGCACAGACGGAATGAGCCGAGCTGGTACCACATGGAAAAGAGTTACAAAATTTTCTGAAAAGAAATCAGTGTTAAATACTGCAGCCTGTGCAGGTCCTTGGAGAATCTTCTTGCCTGAGATGGTACCAAGGGTTTTTATACTGGGTGGAGAGGGACAGATAAATCCCCCAGGTGGGGATGGATTCTGGGTCCTGCCAGAGGAATCCTTCAGGTGGGGATGGACTCTGGGTCCTGCCAGGCACATATCAGCACCGTCAATGCCAGATCTTCACCAGGATTGGACCTGGTGTCTCCATTCCTCCCAGTCATGTGGACACACAACATGGGTTTTGTGTCATTGAAGGAAGACAGGGACTGGAAATCTCAGTATCCAATGACAGTGATGAGCAGGGCATCTCATATAAATTTAACCCATCAAAAAAGTCTTGAATCACCTGCATGGGTTCAGAACAGGCTCTGGATGAGGTAGCCACAGGGGCTGTAACCAGGTGGCAGAAGCCCTGCCAGACTGGTTTCTGAGTGGGGATCTTGAGTAGACAATGGTCTGCCATCTCCATGGTCTCAGCCTTCTAAAATGCAAAATATCACTCATGCTCTTGTCAGTAGCACTGGGGCAATACTCACCCTGGATCTTGCAAGCCCAAGTATGGGGGAGATCAATTGGCCAAACCCCAAGAATAAGAGCTGAAATGATTTTATGAAGCACAGATCCTCTGGAGTCCAAAGCATAAATGTATAAGTGTGTGTCTGTTGTGGAAGTTATTGTCTACACAAAGAATTTGAGAGCAAAACTCTTCCCAGAGGCAAAGAGCCACATATCCTCGTACAGAACTGCATATAAAATCTTAGTAATTTTTAATGTGTTTTAATCCAGTCTTTTTGGTTTCTTTGGATACTTGCCACTCTCTTTCCATATCAGTGCATTATTGTATAATAAATTAAATCTTTTACAAAGTTGCTTTTTTGTGGCTGAGTTTGAACTGCTGTACAAAGGATTTTTCCACTTATGAACTCAGTGGATGGTGACTCTTTCTCTACAGTTGTCCAATTAATTTTGTTTCTAAATGTGAATAAAAACCAACTTGTATCAGGATAGCTCCTGTTATACTTCAATGTGATTTTGATTACATTATGTTACAGAGGTAACATTGGCCTTCCTTCAAGTCTAGGTGAGAAGCTAATTGGTTTCAAACTGTTTTAAATATGCTGAAGTTATAGTTGTCAATTATTTTTCTAGAACAATAATAATTTTTCAGATTGAACTCTGCTTTGTTAAAGGGCTTTAAAAGCTAAAATAATGAAATAACTGCCATTATTTTTCTTGTTTTTCTCTGCTTCCACATTTAGAATCCTTTGGTCCCTGACCCCCACAGCCTGTTAATTTTGATCAGCTTTCATTCTGAATTGAAAGTGTGCTCTCTTCTCTTTTTTAAATTAGTATTGTGTTAATGCATTTTACATTGCTTAAAAGTTACTTCAGGAGCTGTTGCTGAAGGAGACGTGGCAATATCATTTAATAAGCTCTCTATTCGTGCTACTTTTAATGTCTTTTTACTGATTTAATCAATAATTTTGAAGCAGCATTGCACCATCTTTGTGGGCATCTCTCATCAAACCAATTACAAATTCTTTTTAATAGATATCCAAGGGTAATGTGTCGTTACAAAGATTTAACTATGCAAATGCAATAGCGCTGAATACACACAGTATTGCCTCAGATTTTCAGCTGAGAGTCACACAAAATTATTATCCATTTCCAAAAAGGAGAAATAGTTCTGCAAATATTGCCATAGGTGTGTGTTTGTCGCAGCACCACATTCAGAGCACACCTCTGACTACTCCCAGCTATATCAGTCTTTTACTGGTTTTTTGGGTAATATATTGTCACAGAACATTTATCACTTTTGATACATAATTATCTGTAAAACAGGGATTAGGATTTTGTTGGGTAAGGCCCAGCCGTATGTGAAATCAGAATAAGGGTCATTACCTTTAATGCCTTTTTATCTCTTTGGATGCTGCAACAATTACTGCTTGGAAAGAGGGAGGATGGGGAGTGACAATGGGCACTCCAAGGTGTTGGAGACATCTGTTTGCCTGGACCAGCATGCAAGAGAAAAAGAAACACTGAGAAATTCAACCAAAAACTAGAAGACAATCCTCCTCAAAGGCACACAGCAAAACCCACCACAAAAAATGGAGCCTGTGCTGGTGAGGGATGGGATGCTGATGGCGCAGAGTGATTGGATTTCCTGATGGAAGAAATGGGGATTTCCTTTCTTTCCTTCCAGGTCACAGCCATTTTTCCAGGGTTTCTTCCAGTTTCTTTCCAGTTTTAGCACTCTGACTTAATGGTGACTCAGGGTTTAACCAACAGAAATGAAGAGATTTCACACTGAAGCCCAAGGGAGATAGCTTTAGTTGTGAGGGTTTTACATGAAAAGCCAATATATATTTTAGGTGTTTTAGGAATATGGGATTCACCTCAGCAGATCAGATTAGTCTAGCAAGGGATCTGTCTAACAACAGCGACCAATATCAATGTCTGATACTGTCAAATACTTCTTGGCTGTGTCTGCAACAACTGCTCACCCTGACCCTGGGCAACCAGATAACTTCTGATGTGCAAGGATTTATGGCACTCATATCTTTCCATTCTCTCAGTGTAACTGCAGATCTTTTACTGGGGTATTTTTCTTTTATTTTCAAATGTAATTTCTCATTAACTTTGAATGTTACTGACCTTCCCTATGATGAGCTGTTAGGCTGAGCTGCTGTCACTGCAGCTCCACCTGTTTACCTAGAAGGATTCATTGAAAATGACACTTATAAAGCTGGACACGCTGCTCTGCAAATCCAGAGCACAGGCATCTGCTCCTGTTCCCATTAACATCAGGACACTGCTGCTGGTGCTGTACATGGGATGAAGGGGAGATCCTGAGGGTGTGGATTTTGACAGCTCTGGGTAAGGTATGAGGAAGTTGTGATCAAAGCTATGAAGCATGAGATTTGCAAGAGAGAGCTGGGTGTCTGCTGCAGCCTCCCTGAGATGCCACACAGTGGGCACGGGTGAGGAGAGGGTTGGCAGTAGCTCCAAATATCCTCTAAAGACCTACCTGCTCCTCCTACCTGCTCCTCTTCCCACTGACCTGCTGGATAAAGCAAACTAAAGGATCCAGGTCCCCCTGCTCTGTCCACAGAAGAAAGCTTCCTGGAACACATGGAGGGGAAAGGGAACTTCGTTTTCTTGTTCTCTGGTGACTTTATCCATGTGGAGAGGCTCCTGCAGAATTTCATGGGGAGAAGGTAAATGTTAAGAAGCTGAATTAGTTTATCGCTGGAGGTCCCTTCCAACTGAAAATATTCTATTCTTTCTATTCTTCTCTGTTCCATTCCATTCCATTCCATTCCATTCCATTCCATTCCATTCCATTCCATTCCCCAAACACCCCCAAAAGAACGATCTGACAGAAGGTACCTTCTAACATATGGTGTGCTGCACTTGGGGGCTGGTAGGAAGATTGTGCTGGGAGAGCTTTTTTTCTCTTTGGTTTGGAAATGTACTTGGTGACTCCAGAGATCAGGCTGCCAGCCCCAGAAAACAATTCTTTCTGCACACTGACAGTATGAGCTGCTCTAGCAGGCTCTTCTTGCTCATTCTGTGAATGTGTCCCTGCCCTGATGAGGACAGACCACCTACTGAGAAGTGCAAGTAATTCTCTTTCCACACCGATTCATTTTTGGCTCCTTCACTAAGATTAATTCCTCCCTTTGTATTTAACAGCATCTCCAACTAGCAAAACAAAACCAGCTTTGTGAATAGCAGCAAACAACCTCTGGCCAGGTTGCCAGGTACTGTGGTGGCTTTACAGGCGAGACATCTGTCTGATGGCAACATGACCAAGACCAACAGCAGAGCAGAGTCACAGTCCCACGTGCCAACACTGAGCTGGTGCTGCCAGCCACAGACCAAAGGAGAAGTTGAGATTTTTTCAGTTCTATTACCACTGGTCTGAAATTTCCTGTCTGTGTCTAAAAACTGCTCTTTATTTGGCACTTGGCATAACAAATGTCCCAGAATGCAGCACAAAGCTTTGAAAGCAAAATAGCCTGCTCTTCTTGCCACAGAGCCTATGCACAGGCTTTTCTCCAAGGTCTTCTCCCAAAAGATTTTGGGACAAATTTCAGTCCCTGCAAAAGTCACAGGCTGAGAAAAATACAAATTTAAATGCTTCTGAATAAAATAAAAGGAAATCTCAGCTAATTATTCCTGAAACTGGAACATAGGCCAAAATATTAATCTCTTGCATCAGAACACACACCCACCTTTAAGTCCAAACCCACAATGGATGTATTCCTCATGTAAGGAAGGGTTGAATTCACACGAGAAATGCTATTTTTGTGAGTCTTTGGCTTTTGGTGGCAGGATCTGGGATCTAATCTCTGCAATTTGAGGCTGAGCAGCAATGGAGCATATGTTGTGAAATGCAGAACAGAGTTTCTGACCCTCCATTACAGCATTTCACAGCCTCCTGCTCCCCGGCATCCTTCCCTGAGTCCTTAGGTCCCAGTTTGTGCACAAAGAGCCAGCTTTTCCCTCCTTTCCATGCCAGCCTCAATCTCATCTCTCTTCTATATATGGGCTTGGCAGTGTTTTAAGCATTTGGTTGAAGTCTGTGTGTGTTTTAACCAGAACGCTTTTTCTCCGCAATCCCTTTACAGGAACATGCCAGACTGATTTGAAAGTGTCTGATATAGGAATCACTTTTTTGCCCTTCCACTCAGGGACTGGAATGCTTTTGAAAGGCACATTTTTACTGGAATAACCAGATCTGTGCCAATACAGGTAAAGTGGTACAACCTCCTGGTGCTTGCAATGTTTTTCTCCAGTTTGCTGCATCACTCCTTGCCATGACAGCTCAGCCTCTACTTGGGTCACCTTTAGCACCTCCCATCCCCACTCCAGGGTGGACAAGGCCCATCAATCCTCTGTTATAATCTCCACAAGTCTCTTTAAAAGAAATTATATCCACAGTCCAAGCTTGAACTTTCAGCATGCCCTGAAGCTGGCTGAGCATCTCCTGCCATCCCCAGTGTGTAGTGTGCCTGTGTTTGTCCTTGTCATACGAGTGGCTCCTGGTGAGACGTGGCTGTCAGCTTTGCTGGAGACACAGTGTAAATATTTTGCACTTGTACAGCAGTGCATTCACTGGAGGAAATGCTGCTGCACACCAGCCTGTGCTGGGTTAACAGGAAAAGCGAGTTTTCTCATCTCTTTAGAGCAGCTCAATCTGTAGTGTGGTGCATGATTTAGCAGCATTTGCGATGTTTCCCTGATTAATCCTCAGAAAGGTTTCTCAGCAACAGATGAAGGGAGACCACGAGCACTTTGCCACAGAGGAAACATCTTTGTGTTGTCGTCTGGCATCAAGTATTAGGATTTTTACTTTCCCATTTAGAAGTGTGCACAGAGGCCTCTGGCATGAAGTCACTTCTGTGTATATACATTCCTGACATAAGTAACTGGGTTAGGGAAGCTTCTGTGTCATGACAGAAGTGAGGGAAATAAGCAATTCCTTAAAAGTCTAACAACTGGATTTGAAAATCATAGTGAACACTTGGTTAAAATATTTCTCAGAGGATGTCAGGTTCAATTTTAGAGATTTATAGGATATATTCTGTAACCTTCTAGGTAAATCTCAAAGGAAAAGATTTTTCTTGAGAAAAGCAAAGCAAGACTTTTATTTTTATGTTCCTGGACACAGAACAGTTGTATTTACAATTAATTTCCACTGTTACAGAAACTGCCTGTAAACATGTGTTTGAGCTCCTGCCTGATACAACCAGAAAATTTGATATTAGAATGTGACCCTTACACATTTTAATGTGAAACTTAAATGAGACAAAATAGAATAAATGCAGCATTTCCATTATTCCCTCCTACCTTTCAGCCTATAAAAGCCTATTCCTTTAAAAATTAGGCACAGTGCCTACAAAGAAAGAGTGTCTAGCAAAAAAGCTTCATGCTTCCACTGAAACACAAAGTATCAGTAGAACTCAACTGTGATTGGAATTAAAATTGTACCAGAAGACTGCAGCACTTGTGCATCCTTCTGGAAAAATAAAGGTGGAGCCTCCATGGCAGGTTTGTCTTTGCACTCAAAGAAACTTCCCAGTGGGAGTTCTAGGAGGAAAAAGCTGGTATTTTCCTAAGGGTAGTAAACTAACTAGTTAATCCAAGGAAAATTCAGCTGGATAATTGTAAACAGTTAAATCCTTAATTAAAGGACAGTACAAAGGTATCTCAGCAGACAAACACACAAGGTATTCATTCTCTCTTCAGTTCTAATAAAATTGTTGTTTAGACAGATTTATGAATTGACTTCAGGATTAGATGCTTCCCTTAGCTGTGTCTTCATGATCTGGGAATAAAAGTAACACCACAGCAGATTCCAAAGCAGCAAAGTTGAAGTGCTAAAAAACTGAGAAACAAGGATAAATGTTTAGTTGAGGGGCTACTCCTCTTAAGAAAGTAAAATCTAACAAAAGAAGTTTGTTTTCCTATGATTTGCAAGTGGGGAAGCAGGAAGTGTGTAATTAATCCCACCTTTAGAGTGAATATTTTGTGTGTGTCTATTATCACTAAGATAAAGGTTTTCAAGACTGAGCTCCCAGCACACATTCTCAGGTCATTACCTTTAAATCAAGGTTTAAATATTGAATTTCTGGTGTTTCTGAGGAACCCACAGTGAGTACTTGCAAAAGTCAGAAGGAGGGACAGGCAGATTGGCCAAGAGGCAGATTTTGGTTCTCGTGCCAGGGAGAGGGAGAAGATAGTGAGGACTGCAATCTCTGCTGCTCCAGGCAGAGCTCAGAAATTCACCCAGCTCAGCTCATCCTCTGCTTTTCTTCCTCCCTGGGGGGCTGCCCTCAAAACACAAACCCTCAGCTCCTTCATTTCCACGTCTCAGCTCTCCATCCTTCACACTGCAAGCAGGCAGCTCTCTGTGCTGAGGAACAGCCTGACAATTTAAAGAAGTGTATATGACCATCCATCATGAATATGAACACTTTAAAGTATGTTTAATTTTGCTGTCTACGGGAAATCAGCAGCCCAAGATTCCAGCTGCTCAAAACATGTCATTGGTGACTACAACTGCAGAGCCCTGAGAGGGAGTTGTAGAAGCCAAGTGCACTTACACATTTGCTGCTTCTGTGCTGCTAAGTCAGGTCTCCATCTTTTATTGCTGGTGCATCCCACCCACATTTATTTGATTTTTACTCTCAAATTTCATGCAGTACAAAACACAGCCCACCTTACAACAGTAATGGTCCCACATCTCTCAGAGAAAGCTATTTTAGAAGGTAAAGGGTAGCATGGTTTCCATGCCCTTTCACCAGATGGCATCAATTAACACACCTTCTAACTCCAAATGTTAATATTTTATAAGACTGAAAAAACATTCACTTATTTTATTCCCCTTCCCACAAGCATACACTTGCAAAAATGTTTTCTGACTTATCTTAATTCATATCTCTTATTTCATAATTACCATTTTACTATACTTTCTGCCCCTGTTATAGCTTAGTTTAGTGGTTTTTTGAAATTTCATCAAATAATAATTAAATTCTAAGGGTAACACCTCTGGTTATCTCTTCATAATTAAGGTTTACTTTTTCTTCAGGAATATTTGAAAGGAAAAAAGCAATTGCTTGTAAGAATGCATGCATATCATTTGTGTGCGAGTTTGATGACTGAAATGACTTTGGCAGGGAATTCAGAGGAAATAAAATTTATGTATTCAGATACTGGGACTTTGGAATTTTTCTTTTTTGATTTGGGTTGGTTAACTGGTTTCAAGAAGTCCCAACTACATGCCAAATGAAACCCAAGAGGTTTGTAAGCCTTCTGTCTGAAACACTGCTTTTGCTGAGCATAGTAGGTGCTATAAATTGCTCTCTTTACTTTCCATCACAGGCAGACTAAATTCTTCCCAAGATGGGTTCAAGGATGACCCATCAATATTTGCTTAATGAGGCATTGTTTTTTTTCCCTGATATCCTAGGAAAAAATCCAAATCTCACTTTTCTGGAGAGGAGTAAGATACAGTTAAAGCACTATAAATGTGGTGAAAGCTGTGCCCCAGCTACCATTCTGCTCAGGCAACAATTTTTCTTTGCTCCAGTCCAGGGTTACTTGGCATCTGAGATTTATAAAGGAAAAAAATAACCCGACACCATAACCCTTTCAATATTTCAGAGTTTACATTGACAAAATTGTTCTTAATATTTTATTGGACTATCTCCTCACTAGACAGCTTGAGGATATTTTCATCAAAATAAATAATGGTCAAGAAGATCTAAAATAATAGCTTTCCAATCTAGGGTTATTTACAGTCCCATGATTAAGTCATGAAACTGCAGAATATGCAAAGAGGTGATTATAACATTGTCAGTGTCCAGCCAAGTGTCAGACAGGACCTAGCTGGGCCACTGCACCCCCAGCTGTGACAGATGTGCCAGCAAAGAGAGAAAACACATTTTGAGTCTATCGGCAATGGAAAACAAGATTTTAAACGTGCTGTCAGAGATGAACAGCGAAAGTCATTCTGTGCTGGAGAAAGTGATGAAAGTTTCCCTAAAGCTGAACTTGGAGCAGGGCAGAGGGAACTGTAAATAATCAGTGCATGTGCTACAGGCAGGGTGATGTGTTTGTTCTTGGTTACGTGGAATAGTTCTGCAAGCAAAACGGGCTGTTAAGTATTGCACATCAGCGTTTCTTACCTTATTAGATTACAAGGTTTTACAGCGCTCTCTCAGAACCTGATAACAGTCCTGATTCCCTCTCCTTACACAAACCTTGACAACCATACAATATTTTACATTTAATTACTTGAGCTGAAACAGTTCCTTGTACAAAGATTGTTTTCAAATTAATTAATCTGCTTCCTCCATATGTCACAATTCTCTTTTGTATCCTTCATGATCTTTCAGACATGAACAAAACTCATCCAAGATCCATATGTCTCTATATTTGCTGTTATGCATTTGTACTTTAAAAAAAAAACAACATTGAAAAGCTACTTTTAAAACTAATAAAAAGCTTTTCACAATGTCACCTAGCCATACCATATTTTTTTTGTTGTTGTTGATGTTATGTGAGAACTGTTATCACCAGCATGAACACTAATCTCATTCATATAACAACTACCTAAGGAAGCCACCGGGCATTTGGACTTATTAATGCAATCCAAAGGCTGGAATAACTTAAACCCATGGATAAACAGCAGGAACTCTGCAGGTCACTGTCTAGTTGCCCACAACAACAATATTCTGGAGAACTTAACACCTAATCTAATTAGTTTCCTTGGGGGGAAAAAAATATGAAAAAGGGAGAGCAATATCTCTCTGGGTTTATAATGTATATGTTTTAATCCTGTAATTAGCATTGCAGTGGCTTATCCTGGTAGCATGAGATAGTCAGTGTTATCAGCTTTGCTACCCAAATTAGAACTCTTAGTCTCTCCTGATTAGAACTATCTCAAAATAATTATAATAATAATATTTTATTATTCTAAAAAAAAAAAAAGTCAGGAATCTCACAGCTGTGTCCTCATGCAGTGAGTTTGATGATAAAAATGAGAACCTTGCTATTTTCCAGTGGTTCTGAGACAATGCTCTGGCATCCCCACATTTCTCTCTACAAAACAACAGGAAAAGTCCTCTGGGTCTGGGAAACCTCTGGGTCTCTTGATTGAGGAAGGGCTGCTGTGACCCAGGAAAAGGAGAGTCCTTGAACAATTGCTGCTCCCACTTGAAATGGATTCAGCCATTCCCATTCTAGGAAGGTTTGGAGGTCACTGGATTCGCCAAATTTTCACTGAAAGCTGAAAGAGACTGGATTGTTTTTCCTTACCTAAATTTTGCTTCTCTTCAGGATAAAGGGAAAGGAAAAGAAAGCATCTTTTGCCTGAATATTGCCCTCTGAACTAGAGTCTTATGGACACTTTTCATGGTTTAAACTTTGAAAAATAGAAAAAAAGAGATTGGCAATATCAAAGGTTGACTTGGCTGAGTATCATCATTGTATGACATGAAAAAGTCAAGAAACCTTTAACAATTTGCTGATCTTGTGCCTTCTGTGTCATCAATTTCCTTTATTTTTAGATCAAATCTTGAGTACAAAGCTGCATATTGCTGCACCTAGATTTTTTAATGTACTAATGAATGATGGGAGTCAGCTGAAGTTTGAAAGATTCTCGTTGTGGCAACATTTTGAACATCAATGCATGAGGTCTGAATATTTCTGAATCTGGCATAATCTTTTTCAGGTCTTAGCAAAATTCTGTCTTCAGGGATGCACTAGAGCATGGAAAGAGCAGCGTTTGTACTAACAGTAACACACCAGCTCATAAATTCAATGACATTGTTAGGATTCCACTGAGATTATTAATTTTGTAGATTACAACAACATAGTCACACAATAAGTGCTGCATAAAAAGGGAAAAGAATATAGCAATTATATATATTTCTCCAAGGCTCCAAGGTGGGTTTTTTCTTTTTTTTTTTTTTCCCTTTTTATTATTTTTCCCATATTATAGTGAGATAACAAAAAGTCTATGATTTTCACATCAGATTTTACCGTGTAATTCTGAGCACACCTTAAACCATGAAGGATAAGGCATGGAATACCAAGAATTCTCCATGCTGCAGCAAAAAGGAGACAGTGCCAGCATAGTTTTTTTCAGAGCTCTTCTTCACAAACAACAACAAACAGAGAGGAAGATGGAGAAATGAGAGGAAGATGGTTTATTACGGGCAAGAGCTCCAAATCTGGGAAGCTTGACACGTGACTCAAAATGTGACAGCTGAAATATATGATATTTCAGAGTATTAGGAACATTATTCTGGATGTCTTATTGAAACACACTACACCATCATCTGCCACAAAAGTGGAGTGATTCAATTTTAAGGCAATTTAAAAATCAAATTGAGGACATCTCTCATTTGAAGTGAGTGAGACTTGGCAGGTCCTTTACAGATGAGAAGAGTTAAGCCCTGCTGCTGCCTGTAAAGTTCTGGATCACAGAGGCAGGAACCACAGAAAAGGAAAAAAAGAATCTTTCACTGTTTCTATGACTGAGGGAGAAGTGTGCCCCTGAAAACCAGAAAGGAGATCAGAAGAATCATTTGTATGAGGATTTTATCTCCAGGTCAATGGGTTCCAAAAAATATATGTTGTTTATATAGAAAAGAATCTTAAGAACAGGGAGCAGAAAAAAAAAGATAACAAACACAAGGTAATATTTTCTCAAAGAAGTCAATGAAAAATAAGAATTTATTACTAGAATAGAAACATTAGTAAAGTTCAGTGAAGAGCCAAAGAACAACAGAAGAAAAATGAAAGCATAACAAATGTTGAGGATAATCCCAAAAAATGGGCCCATTAGTCTTAAACCCAGGTATGTTTGAATGGGTTTGTAACTCAGATTGTTGATGGGATTGAGACAAATAATTTGCTACACAGAAAAAAGGTCTAAGTTTTGCAAAAGTACCTGGTGATCAAATATATGAATTTATTCAAGTGATTAAACATGTACAAAAAGATCAAAGTGGATTTTTAAAAGCTCATGGATATTTCCACATACTCTTGGCCCCAATTCAAATTTTCCAAATGACCTAGGGTCAGACTTGTGAAGTTATTCAACAGCCTAAAATATATACACAAGTACTAATGGGACCTACATAATTGCTTAACTAATTCAGTTACTTGACTTCTGTTAAAAATTTCAATTAATATATTCCACTGGGCTTTGAAAAGAAGTTGGAAATGCTGAGAATTTATTCATTAAGAGCTCATCTTCATAATCTGGTGTGTAAGAAAAACAATGTTAAATGCTCTTTGCTGTCATCAGATGTATCTGTTGATCATCTAAATCCGAGCAGTCTGAAGTTATTTTTGTACTCTAGACTATTCACTGCGACTTTATCAAACATGCCAAGGCAATTTCATTATTATTTCTCCTGACATAAAATTTGAGTTTTATCTTCAGATGTATCAATATGGTTTTGGCTTCATCTGCACTTGCTAAGTAAAATTAATTGGAATCACATTTACCATGATCAAACTAAAATTAAATGAGATTGTTATACTGGAGACATGAGTTTTTTCTGTCTTAGGTAGAATTAAGAAAGAGATTTTTCCTGCTCTTTCCTGGATGTGACATTTTTTTTCTCTTAAACTCTTAAATCCAAAGAAATAGAAAGAATTCAGCATAAAACATGGCTTTTTTCCTTTTCTCTATTACTGGTTAAAAACACCATGCAGTCGTTTTCATTTTAAAACCCCAACAGGAGAATTATAGACTTTTCTATTTTTTGCAAAGGATACCATTTTACAAATACACAGGGAAAATGATTAATAAAAAATGGAGAACAGCTCTGATTGAACATTAGTGTATGTGCTCAGCCACTAAGCCGGCCTGGGTGAGATGTGCTTTGTACTCAGGGCATTGTGTGCATTCAGAATGAGATAATCAGTTTAAAACTATCCAAGAACTTCTGAACTGCAGATTAACTTCCATCATCCTCTGCAGAAAGGGAGAGTGATTGCCATCTGCTTGCTGCCAACACAATCCAGGGGAGGAATTCTTTGCTCTTTCTTCTCTATATACATAGAAATGGCATGGAAAGTTTAATTTATTTCTTGGTGAAGTACATGAGGCTGTTTTCATCAAATGAAAATGGTTTGGGTTGGAAGGGACAATAAAAATCATCTCATTCCAAACCCCTGCCATGGGACACCTCCCATGTTGCTCAGAGCCCCATCCAGCCTGGCTTTGGGCACTTCCATGGATCCAGGGGCAGCCACAGCTTCTCTGGGCACCTGTGCCGGGGCCTGACCTTCCTCACAGGGACCCTGCTCTCTTTCAGTTTGAAGCCTTTGCCCCTGGTCTTGTCACTTCATCCCTTCTCCCAAGTCCCTCTCCAGCTCTCCTGGAGCCCCTTTAGACCCTGGAAAGAGCTCTAAGGTCTTCCAGGAGCCTTTTCTTCTCCAGGCTGGAAAACCACAGCCTGTCTCCAGAGCAGAGGGGTTCCTGCCCCTGGGACATCTCCGTGGCTCCCTCTGGACTCACTCCAGCAGGTCCATGTCCTTCTGATTTCAAGGCCCTCAGAGCAGGAGAGTGTTCCTGTGTTACATATAATTATTTATTTTGTGCCCACTGACAAGACGAGGAATACAAATTAACAAAACATTAAAATTATGTCAACAATTAATCTGCAAATCATTCCTGCTTGGCATGCTGCTATCTAACCCTTGATATCCTACATCAAATTCCATTTCTTCTGGTCCTCTCTAACCTTGAGTTAAAGGTCCATCTCCACCATTCCTCCTTCCAAGCAAATTCTTCTGTCTGGACCCTTAAGACAAGGTGTCTCCTGTACAGCATCATTTTCCTCTTTGATTTTTGGAAGGCATTCACTTTCTGAAATTCTTTCAATTAGTAGAACATGGCAAATGATGTCTAGGGCATCTGTCATTTCTGAAAAGAACACAAGCTTTCATCACTAACTTGTCAATGCTGTACTCTTGATCCGACACACTTCTCCGAAGAGTCCCCTTTCTGTTTGTTGTCAGGGACCACGTATCTGTGACAAACATTTCAAAATGAGTGATAAGGTTAAAAATGTCTTCTCTGAGTTTGTGTACAAACACTCTGCACATTCTCAAGCCCCCCTCTGCCCAGCTGGCTCTCTGTACTCATGTTTTTCATTCTTACACCAGTGCTGTGGTTGCTGTTTCTTTAAACACTGCAACAACATGAGAAAACCCTAAATCACAGCACATTGTGAGTGCTGACTTAGTGACCAACAAAATGAGAGTTTTCCTGCACTACACAAAAGATCCATGTTTCCTCACATTTAACAAACTGCTGAAAGACCCGCAATTTAGATAGCAGGAACTAAGAAGTTCTGTGCTCTAAGTAGGCAAGAGATAAAGGACTACGTGGCAGAGGAAGGGAAAAGATAAAGAGCATCACTGTAAGACCAGTTTTTGATACTATCAATCCCGTTTAGCCATCTTCTTTTAGCTAAAATGTTTGTTTACACTGTCCTGGGGTTTTATTCCAAATGTCAAAGTGACAGGAATGATATGAAAAACATAGATTAGAAAGCAATTGCTCAAGTGCAGTGTCCTCTGAGGCAGTGGAGAGTTTCTTTATGAAGCCTTGGACAGATGGAACATGATAGTACTTTCATTCTCCACATTTCAAGCCAGCTGACTACAACAGCACTGTTAAAACACAGGACCTCTCTACCCTACCTGTGCTAAGCAGCAATTGCTGTCTATACCATGCCAACTGTGCCTGTTCCTGGAGTTCCCTTCAATGGAGGGAAGGGAAAATTCCTTCTCTCTGTCTTGGCAGACCACATCAAGGAGAGACCCTTGACCTTCAGGCTCATGGAGGTGAGTGACCTCACAGCCTGTGTTTCAGCATTGTTGCTCCTTGGAGCAGACTGACAAGGTCTAAATGGTAGAATGCTTGGTTTGCAGTCCCATGGATTGCATATGATTCCTGTGGCCAAGCAGGGATCATGGGAAGAAACCAGAATGCAGACAATATAGACCCTGTTTGGAACAGTGCAAATAAGCATTTTCATAAATCAAAAGCTTCTACAAATCGGTGGGATTTTTTTGAGAAAGCATTAAAAATGGTATTTTGCATAGCCATGTGACATATTTTAAATGTATATAAAACCAGCAGCCAGTTCTTCACTGTTTCAATACCCAATTTTGCAGCAAACTTACCAGCATAGTCCCACTCACTTAGGAAAAACAAACAACACTGATTTCTTTTCTTTTAGAGGTGCTGCTTGGAAAATTTTGTTACAAATAGCTTTCACTGAACTTTAAAGGGAGGTTATGTCATATATTGCAGGAAGACTCTGCACCTTCAACCCTTTTCCCTGCAGGAAATGATTAAAATAACAAAAGATGTTGCATTCGTTTGGAGAGTTTAGCCAAGGCATGTCTGTACAACCATTGCTAGAGGATTTTATTGTACTCTAGGCAGTACCTGAGCTCACTGTGGGCACATCCACACAGTTCAAGAAATAACCTAAAGTCCAGAAAAGGCCACAGGAGCAGGCAAGCACATAGGCAGGGTGGGTAACCACAGGAATCCTAAAGCTTCTCAGTGGGTAAGAATCAGAGTCATTAAAGTTGGGAAACACCTCTAAGATGATCATGGCAAACCTTCAGTATAAGCAAACAATTTCTAAGCTATAACTCTTGAAAATGAGGACTCTGGACTGGATTATCAGGAGGTGGATAATGCAGCTGATTTTTATGTTCTTGCATGGAGGCATTAATGGCTGCTCTGAGAGTTGTCTGGATTTGGGATGTGCCCTGAACCCCTCACACTGCTGGCTGCAGCACAGTGATCGACTGGGTAAAGGATATTAGTCCAGCTCTGTTCAAAGGTGAGCAGAGCAGTTTAAACCACTCTTCAGCAGTCATTTAAACCAAACTGGAGTGAATTAGGTCATACAAGTTTACAGTCATACCAGCTACAGCCAAGAGCTTTAAAAAGCTGTCCTTGACACCTCTTAGATTTTAGTTATTCTTATCTCCTTGTTTCTTTATGACCCTGTCATTCAGTCCACCATACAAACTGCCTCTTGCTCAGGAACAGCTCAGGCCAATTCCCTGGATTCTGGGATAAAAATGCAATGCTTCAAGAACAGAGAAAGTCTGAGGGTTGGACCAGGGGTCTTGGCAGCAAGGGAGGAACAGGACCTTGAAAGAGTGGTGGCACAGCTGGATGTGACTGCAGCTGCTCTTCTTCCTCCTCTGCGTGGGTGAGCTCTGAGCTCAGTCAGGGTTGTTTGGTCAAGGACAGACAGAGGAGCTCCTGGAGAGGGGTAGCAGCTGTGAAGATTCTGGTGTTGTGGTGAAAATTATCAGTACTTCTTGGTAATGATTGTAAGGATTAGGTTGATATTTGTCCTTCTAACCTCGGTCTGCCCACTCATTTCTATATAAATTAAATATCACACAATCATCCTAAAGAAACATCTACAATAATCAAGATGAAATGGAAATAATAATATTTTGCATATATTCTGCCCCAAATTTAGATTTTTGTTTTTAGATTCAGAGCGTGCTCCTGTCAGTGGTGAGGTTGGTGTTCCCTGTTTTGCTGGTCAGCCCCCCACACCTGTATATAATTCACCACCTCAGAGACCTACTCATCTAGTCCGCAATAATAATATGTAATTGAAAAAAAACCAAAAAAACAACATAATTCTACCCCCCACCCAATATCACAAATGTATCCAGTTTGGTGTGGTCTTATCTTGGGTTGTCTTGGGGTAAAGAGAGCAGGTTAGGTCCAGGAACAACAGGGGAGAAGGGCTGGTGTGGTGCCCATGTTCTTCCTGCTCTTGCCTGAGCAGCAGCACAGCACAAATTAGAGTGAAACTTGATGCTCCCACTGCACCCTCACAGTGAAATGTTCAAGAAACCAGAGTGGGATCAGTGAAGGCAACATTCAGATATCCTTTTTTATCAGGTGTTTCTCTCCAGCTTTCAAATCCTGAATGGGGGAATTTGCAGAGCAGCACAAGAGACACAACCCAGTGTGTGGGTATAACTAAAAAAAGTAGCAGCACAATTAAAATGATAACAGAGGCAGAAAGGTAACCAGTTTTCAAAGGTGATTTGAGAAAGCACTAAGGTGAAATGGGATTTTTGTCATTAACTTTGCTAAAGCTGGGTTTTCCCCACAAATTTAACATCTTCTTAGGTGTCCTAATTTTTTTATTTAATAGGAGCTCTACAGGTAAAAATCAATTATATCACTGTCATTGTCTGATACTTTCAAAAAACAGCAATAACATTGTCTACTCGAAACATAATATTTTCATTTAAAAGCATAATATTTATTTGATAGTTCAGAGCACCATTTCAGCCTTTCCTTTTACATGAAATAATATGTATGCAGCAGAGTGATACAGAACAGTCTGATAAAAAACATTTCCCAAAGTTCAATTGCTCATAATAGCTTATATTGCTTATGCATATGTGCCAGCACAAGGAAAGGTTTATTTCAGGTGGGAAAAAAAAGAAAAAAAAACTAAGTGGAAATTTGCATTATTTTTTACACTTATCAGACTTGAACACCTTTAAATGGTTTCCCATGAAAGATGTTTCTATGTGACCAAAAGCTGTTAATAGCAGTTTTTTGCTGGAGACCTCCAGCTATCTTTCTGTAAAAGACTGAGGCTGTAATGTCCTTGTATCTGTTTCTGTTACAAACCAGGGAAATGCAGCTGCAGCTCTGCAGAAGGAGCTGTGCTTGTGGGGTTGGTTTCCTTCAGAAGGGTGATGCTGTGCACCTTGTCCGCTTGTGTTTCCACAACAATCCACTATTGCTTAATAATAATCCATAATGTTCTAAAAATAATAAGCCTAGGTGGTCTGGAAAGCTAGGAAATAGGAAGGCTGTCACATTTTCTCCAGAGGGAATTGATACATTTTGTTGCGCTCTATTCCCCAAAGGACACAGCAGATGTACAGGTACCAGGCTAGAAATTGTTATAATTACAAAACCTGCATTCAGTTCCTCAGAGAGCTTTGAAATTTCAACATACAGTAGAAAATGGAGCTTTGAAGAGGAAAAAAAATCCATATGCCCAAAGAACAATAGAATACAGGATGATTTCCTGAATTATTTACTGCAGCAAGTCGATCATTAAGAAATACAACACAACAAACAAAACTTACAAGAAGCACTGTAAATCTAAAGTATATCAAAACCAAAATTTCTGGCCCACAAAGGGTTTTTTAATACATATATACAACTTTTGTTTTGCGCTTTCTGCACAGAGTGGTTATATAAGAATCTATACAGAACAATATCACTCTGCTTCTCACCCCATCTCTGTTCCCTGTGAATTGCAACTATTTGTTTTCTGTGAGGGGAAAGAATTTTATTACTGCTAAAATAGGAAAATTACTTGAATTCTGTATGTTCCTATGCAGCTAAAAAGACAAAAAAAGCTTACTTTCTTACTCTGTATTTGGAAAGGGTCAATCATTGGTGATGGCAATAGAGAAGAAAAGATTTTCAGGTCCTTGCTTGTTTCATTGAATCATAGAATCATGAAATGTTTTGATTTGGCTGTGGCTTTAACACTCATCAAATCCAACCTCCCTCCCATGGACAGGGACACCTTCCACTGTCCCAGGTTGCTCCAAGCCCCATCCAACCTGGCCTTGGACACTCACAGGGACCCAGGGGCAGCCACAGCTTCTCTGGGCTCCCTGTGCCAGGGCCTGCCCACCTCATAGGGAATAATTCCTTCATAATATCTAATCTAACCCAGCCCAGTTTCAGTGTGAATCCATTCCCCCCCTGTCCTGTCACTCCAGGCCTTTGTCCAAAGTCTCTCTCCAGCTCTCCTGTGGCCCCTTACAAGAACCCACAACAGTTGTTCTGTTTGGTCCCATGCCATTCTCTTAAGACCACAAACCCATGGGTTAATCCTCTGGTTTCTTGGGCACTCCAAAATTTACTGACATCAGTATGAGGCTCACAGGCCTTCATCAGTACTTCTGGGACACTCACATATTCCTTCTAAATCAAGATATATAATTTATGGATATCTTCTGGAGATGAGAACATTTTATGTAGATCGGTCCCAATTATTTGACAATCCGCATTGTTCAAATTTCATACCTTTGTTGTATCACTGGAAATTCATATGAAAATTGAAATGCACAGTAAGATGGTTTCAAATTTCTCCTGGGAATTTGGCAAAAGCAGGTTCCTTGGGTTTACCATTTTAACCCCCTGCTGTATTTACCTGAGGCAAATTTGTTGCAGGGGAGGCAGAAATCTCACAGGCAGATGGGGAGAAGCTTAAGGTGTCTGGTGCCTGGAGCATTTGGTGAGTGACATAGCACCAAATTATTAATCCTGTGATAGCAGCTTTAAATCAGATCCTCTGATGTCTGTCCTTCTCCCTTTAATTGCTGAGAGTTTTCTGCCAGTCACTGTCACTGCTCTTATTTAAACTCTTACCTTTAGGAGACTGTGCTTAGATAGGAAGAGTGATGCAAGGGAAAGGAGAGAGTAGAGGGAGAAGGATGAGGAGTAGAAGGCAGATGAGGGTAGAAGGCTCAGGATAAATGTTCAGAACTATTATCCAAGCCCAGGCAGCCACCACAGTGAGATGACATGCCCTCCAGAACAGGTACCTCCAAACAGGACCAAGCAGGAACTGTGATTTTCCCATTTTTCATTTTGACTTCTAAACTGTTTTCAAATCCCCTGTTGTGTGCTACTCTTTACTTAGTGTGGGTTACAAATAACAATCTAATCCAAATTGTTACTAAAATTGTTTGATAAATAATCTGTTATACCAAGAAAGCTTCAGTCTCATTGAAAGCATGAAAGTTATTACACAATGGATTTTTGACAGGCTCACTGGAGACCACTCTGATAAATCTATAGGGAAATCACTCTTATATAGCATTCTTATATATACAATAAACTGTACAAACATGGCTCTTAAGGAGAAGCTTTTGAAAGAAAAGTATTTGAGGGTTAAAAAGTACACCTAACACAAACAAACAGCTGAAAAATAACACTCAGAGAATATCCTGGCACTTACATTTCTCACAATTAAGCTCCAAGCAATGGATTTCTCTCTACTTTGAAGGAAACTTCTGTAGTAACCTTTTCAATTTTTGCAAGGCCATGAGAGGATGTATTAGAATTGCAACACTGTGTTTCATCTGGCATAGATCTTCAATCTCTTCAGTAATTTCTGGTGCCACAAAATGTCTTCATGTAACATAGCAACAGTTTCAGCAACTGTGCAGATTTAGAATCATCAAAAACATTGTAGTTTGGTCTAAATTGCATGGATCTGTTCTATACACTGTTCTATACCTTGCACAATGTGTAGGTGTAGCATTTGTAAATAGCTGTCTGCAATCCCACAGGAAAAAAAAAACCAACCAAAAAACAATAATAATGATAAAACAATGTGAATGGATATTTCATCTGATGCTGAAAATCCCTACAAAACATCTGAGATGTCTTGGAAAGGAAAAAAATCCTGATGTAGGGGCAGAATACTCTTTTCTTCTGAGTACTTAATGGCAGCATGTTCATGGCCAAAATAACCAGATAGGAATAAATCAAGTGGAAATTATAAAATAAAGAAAAATCTCTGGCTTGTGGAAGGTGTGTTTTCTTACACAATGTATTGTGCTTCTAAAGGCCTTTCAAACAGATACTCAGTGTACAAGTTTGTGTTTCCAGCAGGGCATGGACACACTGAGTTCAAAGAGCACTGTGGGGAGTGCCAGAGCCTGGGATGTGATGGTTCACAGCCAGGAGCTTCTACCCAGAACACAATTTCCTCACATCAAATAAACACTCCAATAGGATTTTAAGTATACTTGTAAGGTTACATATTTAAATAAGGAAATGTGTAGGATTGACTTACTAAGGGTTTGGTGTTTTTATCTGTTTGAGAAAGGATGATATAATGATCTATCTTCAATTTGTGGAGCGGTGTAACTGTGTTGAGTGTCAGTTGATGGTCACTGAGGGGAGCCAAGTGCTGCAGTTAACCTTCAGTGTATATAAAGTATATATATGTATATGAAGTTGCCTTTAAGGGTATATAAACACTTATCTGTGTCTGAGTGTGTATAAAATATATGTGAGAAAATACAGCTTCAACATGGAAACTCTACCCTGAAAGGAAACTTCTTTCTCACCAGCTCTCTCTCTCATGTGCAAGTAGGTTCCAAAATTACAGCTGCAGCGAGTTTTCCTTCTTAGCAGAAGCTCCCCAGTCAGAGCAGGGGAAAGCAGCAGCTACACAGTGGGATGGGCCCCACAGTGGGATGGGGCATTGAATGTCTCCTGATCCCACTGAGATGAAATCAAGACCTCTAGAACACAAAATGAAGACCATGCTGCTCTGAAAACACTGAAGCATATTATTAAAAACCAAAAACCTCTCCTGTAGTTCACTTGACGGACCTAAAATTTCCAATGAGTACATTCAACATACAATTGCCAAGCTTGTCCAAGGAGGTGGCACTGAGGTGTCACCAGGCTCTGCTCCCACCCCAGAGATGGGAACTGTTCTTGCCTCTGTGCTGAGATGCACCTCATAACCCTGCACTTGGATTTGAGCTGATGTGCACCTTTCCAGTGGGCAGCAAAAACAGAAGGAGCTGGTGCATGGCCCAAACCAGCCTCTGGCAATGACTATGGATCACTACCTTGTCATTTTTAGTTTCCCTCTCTTATTGGAGCAGATGTGAAAGATGTGGAAGACACAGGTCTCACACTTCAGCAGCCATTGAGATGTGTAGGACATGAGCTGATGGTAACGAGGTAAGCAGTTATCTCATTCTGAATATGCAGTTTCTGGAAAGATCTAATTTTCACTCTCAGACAGTGCATCCTGAAAAATAATGGTGAAGTGGAACAAGGATGTGAATGTTACAAGAGTTGCAAATTAAAAATTTACTGGTGGTGTCTGACTTCATCTTTTAGCAAACAGAACATTGGAAGAGTAGGAGAAAGTGTAATCTAAAAATCTCATTTAAAAACAAATATATGTTCTTTCCCTTAATTAAGTCCATTAGTTCTCTCAATTAATCTAATTGTAACTGGGATTTCATGCAAATAGTTGCTGGCAACATTAGAACAGATAGTAACACTTGCCACAGCTGGAGGTCATGAGAAGTTAAGGGCATTTTCCAGTCTCTTCCCTGAGCACCACTTTGGCAAGGAATAATTATGCAGAGTGAAAGCTGATGGATTGTTCTGATATCAGTGAAGCCTTCATGTCTTTTCACCAGATGTAAAGTGTAATCAGAATTTTTCAGAAGTACTTCTGAATGTCATTTTTACAGTTTTATTGGCAGCTTTTTAGAATCCATTTCCTGCCATACATGGAGGCACAAAGAGGCAGAATTGTAAAAACGCTGCACTTCTTTTCCTCCTTTTTCTTCAGCAGGGGGAAGATAGTGACAAGAAAGAGAAGACAGAATTGGTATCAGATGTGCAACACTGAGGGAACTTTGGTTGCCCTGTAAGCTGGCTGTGGGCTTTTTCCACAGCCTGATAGTGCCAGGCTGCCTATTATGTCAACTTTTGTAATTAAAATGTCTTCAATCAGAAGTACCCATGTATTGCTATGCTCACTGACTGAAAATTTCACATCATCATCCTTCCCTGCCAAACACCTCGTGCACACTGCGCTCAGCACCTGGAACCTGTGGTTTACAGCAGCTCCCCATCCCAAGAAAGGAAATATTTGGATTGCAGTCGGAGCTTGCAGTGGCAAAGCAGAGCTGATGGCGGCGTGTGGGGAAGTGCAGCTGTGCCAATGGCAGCAGCACATGGAGCAGGGAAAGAGCTCAGCACAAGGTTGCCCAGTTCTGTTTGTGGACAATCCACACACCTGGCCAAACCTTGGAGAAACCCATGGCCAATCACCAACAAACAATCATTACCGGACCTTTAATTAAAGTGCTGCACTTCTTATTGCTGATATTGCACAGTTAATTTGGTGTTGGTAGATCAGCTGTAGGGACTGTTGTCATGGGCGACATTTGGGCATCCACAGTGCCAGATCATAAAAAGACTGGCAGCACACAGCAATATTGAGATTCTTACACCTGTAAAGCTGTCACATCATAGATAATGTATGTACTCATTGTCTCACAAAGCAGATAAAGAGGAAGGTTTATCAACAAGAAAGGATTTTGCCTGCTTGACTTCTCCAAATTGAAAAGAAAGATCCATATTGGCAAGATCTTTATCAACTGAAGGCTGTTTTCTGAAATCAGCAAGGGCATTTTTGCTTCTCAGGCTTCCTCTGACTGCTACATTGGGAGACTGAGCTCAGTCTTTGCTTTTCTGTTTTTCTCCTTAGTGAGTGTTTGCACATAATGGAATGGACCCTCTCCTTTCAGACTGCACACAGGGAACAACTGGGCTTTGTTTCAGATCTGAATGCACAGTGGGGGGACAAAACTCAAAGCTCCTACAATTCTCAGTGTGGTACAGTAATTCATAATGAACCCACATTTCTGGAATATCAAGGCAGAAAATGTTGCCCAGGGGACAAAAAGTGCAGGTAGATGATGTGACACGTCATGACCAGCCAGCAAAGACACCTCTGGAAATCATCTGGGTGAAATAAAGCCAGGAATCTTTTATATGTTTTTTGCTTTGATGACATTACCTAAGCAACAAGGATGTATTAGAAACTATGGCTTTGATCATGTTGGAAGTTAATGGTAACTGTGAGATGATGACTGTGGGAGGATGATTGTGGGTGCTGTTCTCCCAGGAGGTCTTTCACACAAAATCAAAAAATTTGTCAAATCATCCTATGAGGAACAGTGCACATGAACACATTGATATATTTGTTGGGTAGGAACTGCTCAAAGAGTTTGCCTTTGGAGCAGTTAATTAGCCCAGTAAGAGCTTGCAAACTTAGAGGTGAAATGATACTCTCCAGTTTTTGCTCAATGATCTGCACAATGTGGTTGCACTGGGAAATTATGCTTGATCTTGGAAACAAATCAGTCTAACCCAGATGTCTGCATCGTGGAGACACTGCAAACTCCACAAGCTCTTTGTCATGACTACTCACTTCTGAGCCTGCTAAACTGCCCTTCCCATTCTTTCTTCCATTTTAAGATGGATCTGCCATTCTCTGAACATTCTTATTTACCTTGTTTGATTTTTCTCTCACAGGCTTGGCAGCTTTGCAGTGATAAAGTTGCTAATGAAGATACAGAATTTCAATGCCAATATTTCAGAAAATAATGCACCTAATTATTATCCAAATATTCGTAGCCACACCAACAGCACTGCTTTTATGACAGAGTAGGATATCTAAATCTGCTTTCAGATTATCTTCAGGCTGGTGAGATATTTTCCAGTGTGCCTAGCCTTGGTTCCAGACTTCTGCCCTGGTGTTTATGGCAGATGGGTAAATGGAGAATGAGAGGATGAACACAAAGGTGAATAATTTGGCATAAATTCCTGCAAGTTTTAGTGAATGTGGGAGATTCCCTGGGGCAAAAAGCATAAGTTACAGGGGGTTTGTACCAGCTAACAATCAAAATAGGGTATGCTGTTACCAGCATTGTAAGGTTTATTTCTATTCCTGTAATTTCAAGTAGGTCCTAAGTAGAAGGCAAGTATCTCTCATGTTTGCTGTCTGCACAGCTGTGAATTTCATCAAGTCCAATGTAGTTCTTAGGCATTTAAGGAAGGAGCTTCTAAACCAGCAAACTAAAAGCTGAGCTCTATTCAGAAATACAGGAAAAACAACTTCTGAGGGTATCATCTATCTGCAACTCTGCTTCTCTTGGCTTTGTGTGATACAGAGAACCATGACCTTCTCCCACACACCCAAAAGAAAGGATATTTTGCTTTCAAGAAACCTTTCAACTTTTCTTTGACATCCCCAAGGTGCCTAAATAACAGAGTCAAGTTGTCCAACCTTGAAGTCAATCCAGTCTTGATTTTTCCAGACTCACATACCAATATGAAAAGAAATACTGGCTCAAAGTCAATAGGTTTATGCATGCACTCAGGAAGATTTAAGTCATTGTCGAACACAAGTACTTGATTTCAGGTTTAGCTGAGTACAATCAAAACTCTTGTCAGATAAAAGTCTTTAATTAGATTTATATTTTCCCCATGCTATTTCTACGGTAACATTTATATTATCCGTGAGAGAGCTGGTAATATCATTCTCCTTGCAGCATATTTACACTCCAACAAGTTCCTGTGTCAGTAAATGCACCCAGACAGAGCACATCAGCTGTGCTGTTACCATCCCACAGCCAAGAGCCAAAACAAAAGAATAAGGGCAAAGCTGTTAGTATATTTTTTCCAACAAACTGAAGAAAAAGAGTCAATCATGAGAGCAAATGATTGTCACTCCATGAGAGATAGGAAGATTGCAGCTGCAGAATGTAAAAGAATTTCATTGACCTGTTGCTGGTTTTAAAAGATAAAGGGCTTTCTCTAGAAGTGCTTTAAAAACACACACACACACATATAGAAGGGTAATAGAAAGCTAAAAAAGTTCAGTTGCAGGAATTTATATCAGCAGAGCTGTGATCTCTTCATGTGACCAGGGACATGTTGTACTTGTGTCATAGCTGGTCGAGGAGTTTCTGAATCTCTGGGAAAAGAGTAAGCCCTGTTAATTAAAGCTGGGACTGGGAGAAATGAATCAGTAAGAAATAAAGCAAGAGAGGTAATCAATGAGGAAGGAGGATTTTGCTGGTAGGCTGCAATTTGACTTCGAGGAAAAGGACACAGAGCAATTGATCATTTGGTAGCTCCCTGGCTATCCAGAAATATTTTGCTCTACTCACTCTGAGGGCGGAAATGTGATAAACATGGCAATCCTGCAGTCAAAGTTTTGAAATAGAAAGAAGTTGACACAGATAATTGTATTGAAGGGGAAAAAAATCAAATATAGGAAACACTGACATGTATTGACAGTCACAACATCTTTCTATTGGATATTAGGAAAGAGAAAAAATGGAATAATGAACAGAGATTAATGTTGACTTTTCTAGTATGATCTTAAATAACAAAGAAAAATTGTGGGAAAAGGTTTCTCCTCAGCAAGACTGGTAGGATGAGGAAGAATTTTTGATGAAAATAAAGAATAAACAAATAAGCAAAACAAAGAAAATCTGATTAGATGTAGAAAAGCACTAGATTTCTTTTTCTGTAGAAACTCAGAGGCAGGCTGTAGCTGATGTGATTGCCTCCCTTTGAGGCTTTTGAGGATGGAGATCTGCTGAGATGTGATGGGACTGTGAAAGTCTAGTTGGAATGGTTTTGGACCCAAATCTCATCATATGATGTGAGTTCACATATTAATATTGAAATCTGTTCTGGCCTCTCCAGGGAGGCCCAGGACACCACTGCAGTAATGTCAAATTCCTATTAGATGGGGTGGTCTCAAAAACTCACAGCTAACTATCAGCTCAGTTGTTTATTAACAATTAAACCAAGCCCTACATTTTTGTAGAAAGTGGATTAATCTAATTTTCAACTTCCATCAGCCCAGTATATCCATTAGATTATTCTTCACATAGGCTCTTGGTTTTAAATTTTTGTTTTCTTGTGGTTTTTTTTTTCCAAATCATTCAACAGCATATGACAAGTGACCCCAAATGCAAAAGGTAAAACCACTGGGGCTACAGACCAGAATGGGGGAGGATATTAAAGGACATAAATGGCAAGAAGAGGCTGCAAATTCCTAACACTCTGACTTCCTTCCTTATCCTCACCACTGGGGCTCCTGGGATATATTGCTGCTTTTGAGGAAGTCACAACTGAAACCCAGAAAGGGCAAGTGCTGTGTTCTCCTTGCAAGTTGTTTTCACAGAGGTATTTATTTGTTTTCCATCTAGCAGGGCAGCCACAGCAGTTCATTCTGTCTTTCTTCTCCTTGATATTAATGTTGTGAGCAAATGAAAAAGTCACACCTAAAATATTTCTCCATCTGTAAAAATGGGAATGATAACATCGCCTTCACAAGGGTGTTGAACATCCCAATTAAGGGTTTGGCACTCTCTGAGGCATCTCCTTTCTCTCAGTGTGGATTGCTCAGCCCCCAGCTCCATCCCCATGTGTTTGCACAGGATCCTCAGCAACTTTTCAGATGCCTTGATTTTGTTTAAAGCTGATAGCTTAAAGCTCCCGTCTATCCTATAAATTTCTAATCTATAATCCTGTACATCTTGAGTTTTACTCTGACACAGACTTCAGAAGAATCTATTAAAATATCAAATGTGTTGGATGATTATTTAAGGACTTTTTGTAGTAATATGCTCTAAAATTAAAACTTTAAAAGAGTTGTAGATGGCACTTGTAGACAGATTTCAGTGGTGGGCTTAGAAGGGTTCATGCCTGGACTTGATAATGTTAGAGGTATTTTCTAGCCTAAATAATTCCATGATTCTAATCACTGTGCAGCCTTTGGATGTTGCTAAGTAAAATCCCAGGGCTGTCCAAGGGGGAGGATGTTCACACCGTGCTCCTTCAGCTGAAGAACCCAGAGAGAGCCCATGCCCTCTGTCCTGTGCTCTCTGCAAACCCAATTCAGAACCTGGCTGCCCTTCCTAAAACTTTATGGGAATTATTTGAACCAGATTTATTTTTCTTTTTCTTCTACTTCTTTCAAGCTGGTGTGAATTTAGATAAATTTTTTTGCAGGTTGCATTCTTCCTTCCCAACATGAAATGTGACATCTGTTGACAGCTGGGTGATATCTTCTTGACAGGAATGGGGTTTTTTGGGGGGAAGAGGAATCAAATTTGGTGACATGAAACATTTAACAAATTTACTTTGCTTTCTCTGAGGATCTTGTGCTGAACAAATGTCATAAAAGCAGCTAGGTTTGTGTTGACTTTACTACAATAAAAGGATATCATGACATCTTAGTAAGCATTACTGTTATGTAATGGAAGTGCATGTAGGCAAAAGATATTTAATAAGAAAATGTTTTAAAGACACTAAACCTAGATTAAAAAAAAAACAAAACCAACAACAAACCTGTCTCTTACAGCTCCCTATACAGAAAGAATATTTCCCTAATAATATTTTAATGCTGGAATGTTCTTCATTGTTCTTCAATGTTGCAGACTAGAGTGAATTGCAGTTCAGATTGAAGACAATTGTTTGGCTTTAGAAATTAGTGGGAGAAGGGATGTCATGGCATCTTTTCTCCCTATTTGACAAGCATGTTGCAACTTTTCCAGGGCAGGACAGGGGTGCTCCCTTCCCTGGCTGTGGTTTGTGCCCCTTGTTGGAAATGGCACCCAGTGCTCGAGGGTAGAGACACAGGTTTCCTATTTTATAGGCATCCTTCTTACCAAGGGATGCTGTGTCTGCCATCCTGCACTGGTCTAAATCACAACTCCAGCAGGAAATAGAGATGCTTTGGTGTAAAACCAGGCTAAGGAAGGGAACAATTCAACCTCTAACTCTGAAGAGTTAGATAACATGATTTTGCCTGTGGAAAATGTTTACTTTTGAGGTCACCTTTCTACAAAGTGTACTTTCAACAACTCTGTGCTGTTTTCCAAATATTTGGAATATATTTTCAGCAGTTGAGGGGAGTCAGGACTGTGAGGAAGCAAATGAGACACAAGCACCATCTTTAAACATCACAGTTTAAATATCCTTTTTTCTATCCAGGTGCACATCTACATGTACTTAACATAGAATTTCTTTTTCACTGAACTTCAGTATTTTTCAAAATTAGATATTAGATCCAGTCTCACATGACAATGTGAGCAATATGAATAGTGGTGGCATAAGGGCACTTCCCACAAGCCCACCTGTTCTTTCTGGAGGGTCCCAGTGCTGTGCTGAGCCCCAGCTTCATCCCTTCTCCCACCCTCCTGCCATCATTCCCAAATTGCTGCTTCCAGCACCTCTTTGCTATGGTGGTTCCTCCCCCTTAAAAATGCGAGCACCTTGGTGAATGTCAGACAACGCTGATGGGATGAAAACCCCCAACACAAAGATGATGATTACAGACTCATTAGGCCAACCTGTAGTGAAAGTGCTGTGACCAAATGTTCAGTACTCAGTGTGCCATAAATTTTCCTAAATGGGAAAGCAGTGTTTTAAGCAGGCTCGCACTTATTCTGGGTCAGGGTCATTAGGGAAGGATTCTCTCCTGCTGTAAATCATGCAGCAGAAGCAGAGCTTGTATATTTTGGGGTAGCTTCATTTTTACTATTAAAAGATGGTCTCAAGCCAAAAAGCCTGGATGTGAACTCAAGCTTCGAATCCAGATTTGGTGCTATAAAAGTAGCCTCTAACAGCCAAGGGCAGTGGAACATAGGAAATGCTCCTTAGGATTTGAATTTCCAACTTCAATCTGAAAGCTCTGGATCCTTGATTTTTGATTCACTAAAGATGCACAGTATCTATTCACAGGAGAGCAATTTTGGTTTGCACCTCTTTTCTATGTGGGAAGCATAGGTGGTTTTATGTTAATTTTTTTTGTCTTTTTTTTCAAGATCAGTCTGGATGGGATTCTGAACAGCCTGGTCTAATGGAAGATTTCCCTGCCCATGACAGGGGGGTGGAAATGAGATGATCTTTAAGGTCCCTTCCAACCTAGGCCATTTTATGTTTCTGTGATTCAGAAAGAAAGAGTAGTGTTTTCACAGAAGCAATTAATATTAAATACGCTTCATATATAATTGATGGTGATGAGGACTGTGTAAATGAAGCCTGGGGTTTATGTTTCTTGGAAGAGTTTTTGTTTTTGATCCAAAATTGATTATTTGTTTTTCCCTGACTTTACTGAACTGCATTAAACTCACTGGCACTGAACCCACTGCCCTGTGCCTTTGTGAGGATGAGCAGCACAACCTCCATGAAGGAAAGAGCGACCTGGAGAGGGGAACAGTTTTATTGATGTCTGTCCTGTTGTAAGAGAAAATGATGCCCTCTGCACCCTCCACTGGGTCTTGCAGAACTGCTGGACATCACTCAGATATTTCCCTGTAGGAACATCCAAATGGAAATCTTGCCCTCCTACAAGAAACTATAGGTAATAAAAAACAGATTAGTCTTTGGGTACCATTCTGCTATGATTAATAGAGGAAATAGTGAAAATCTTTTTTTTGTAATAGTCCATGGGGTTGCTAAGGTTGGCCCGAGTGTACCTGAATGTTAACTTTGGACAATTTTTCCTGTGTACTGCAGCTTTTTGTCAGCTGTATCAGGAGTTACTGTTCAGCTCTGGTCACCAGAGGGATAGGCAAAACAAGCTGAACAATAATAGAGACATTTGTGCAATTTCAACCACTCTTGCCTTTGCTTCTTGAGTGACAAGTGGCAGGAAGCCAACTTTTCAGCTAGTGTTTGGAAAGAAGGGACGAGCTCATTGTACTCCTGTTCAAAGCATGCCCACGGGTGAGGGAACAGAACAATTCACCACTGCTGGAAAGCTGAGAGGGGACATGATCTCCTCCCTGAATACAGCATGGAGCTTAACACTAGGATCGAGGCAGAGCTGCTGGACTTAATCACAACACAAGAGGAAAACAAACAGAATAAACGTTCATTAATAAATGGAGAGGAAAATGGGAAGGGTTTTAACTATTACAGGAGTAAAGTTATGGAAACATGTTTAGATTTAAGTCCCCATATCAGCAAAATCTTATTTATAGAGATTCCTCTGCTGTATTTATCTGACTTCTTTCATTCCTTTCTTTAAAATGAAAAAATGACTCATAGAAATGCTCTATTGGCATCGTGTCAGTCCCACGAGCTTGCCATGTTCTGCTGAGAAATAACTACAGCTCCAAACTTATCCACCTCAATGTTACTCTTAGATTTGCACATTTACTCTTTTTTTTCCCTTTTTTTCCCTTTACTGCAATATCTTTTCCTGCTGCAATATCTTTCAAAGATGAAATAAATTGCTATTCAAAAGGCAACACTACAATTCTATTTATACTCTCAGGCTCTTCACCAAAACTCAATACTACTATGTAGTTTCTAAAAGAGAAAGAATTTGCTTTTTTTTGGTAAAATATTTTAATATAGAAGGGCTTTTGTAGGAGAAGGAACTTGAAAGACTCTCCAATGCTCTATTATTATCTAGTCCATAAAAAAGGTACCACAGCAGCATACCTTGCTGACTGTGCATATGACTACCAATTTCTTTTTTTTTTTTTTTTTTACTTTAGGACATATAAGGAAAAATGAATTACACTATCAGTCATTTTACAAAATGGTTCTGGGGAAAGATTAAGCTTCACCTGTGCATTTCCCTGAAGCACAGTCATTTGTGTATATACATGAAGCAAAATACACCCCTACAATACTGGGTTATTGTACAGAACTGTTTTCCACTAAATAAATATTCAGCAAATGGGCAGTTTTGCACTTTTTCTGTTTTGCTTTTTTTTTTGCTTGAAGGATTATTTTAGTTACTCTTCTTCATACCCAGTGAAATAAATGCCACTTGACTGAAGGACCTGGGAGCTCCTGCAGTTATTTCAGCTGGAAATATTGAAAAGGACTCTGGTGTCTTGTCATAATTTCTGGGTGTTTCAGTGAGCAGACAAACAAAAAACAGCATCCTCCACCCCGCTGAGTGCTGTTGGATTCCTTAGGGCTGTACCCCTCTACCTGACGGCATCTCTGGGGCTACAGGAATACGAGGGGATGGGTATGAGGGGATGAGTCTCAGCCCTCACAGGTATTGCCACAATATTTCCTTCTGCCTCTGTTAACAAATATAATATCTCTTACATACTTTATAATTACTGGGGATTTTTTCTTTAATGAATCATATTTAAAAAAAAAAATAAATTGGACTCACACACATGCACAGAGATATCTGCTGATATTAATCAGACAAGATATTACATATGCTCCGAGCCATGGAAATTTCTTAGTCTCCAAAGGCAGTTACAGATGTTATGATCATTATTAAAGGAAAAGAAAGAAAAAAGAAAACAAGAACCTCAAACTGTCAAAGCTTCAGAAAGATGTGTCTGAATATATCTGGAGGTCCCTGGGAGGCAATGGGGAGCACAGCTTCTGCAGGGTGTTCCTCAGAGGAAACACACAGTGCCCCACCCAGCACTGTGCCACGCTCATGTGGCAGTGAGTGCTACCAAATACAAACTACAAACACATAAACCAGTATTCCATGGAATTTCAACTATTGATCTACCTTGAAATAAAGACTGCAAACTTGTGCTTAGGAATCCTTTCTACAGTCTTTTCTCAGGTTTTAGCACAACACAGCTCCGGATGGATCCTCTCTAGACACATTTAGGAACCGAGACTGAAAGAATGCAGAGCTTTACTCTGCAGGCAGTGCCCTCAGTGCCACATTTTGGGCCTCAGTGCGGGGCAGGGGAGGCATAAATTAAACCAGGGAAAAAAATTACCGCTTTTCAATCCTTATTTTGTTTTAAGAAAACTGCACACTGCCATAAATGAAAGCATGAGAAACATCTGTGTTTTCTCATTTTTATTGAATTGTTATTCTTTGAGCACTGTCTGATGCATGTCCCACACCTTTTTTTAATAGTTTGCATCTATTTAATTAAAAAATATTTCTTCTATAATTTTTAAGCACTGCTTACTTTTTTCTGCCACTGTAAGATTATTGAAGTTTACAGGAAGAAAAGTAGTAACCATAAGATTTTTGAGGTGACTAGATAAACTAAACCACAAAAAGAACCTGTAGCAAGGTATTACAGCAGGGAGAAGCATCAGACAGGTGTATCATCCCTGAGAAGTCAGTGAAAGCAGAGGAGTGACAGGACAAATTAAGTTCTATAAATTAAAATGTAGAGAAACTCTTACTAAGCATCTTGAATGTCTTATGAAATAAGAGGTCACTGAAAGATTGTTCTTGCTTGTCTCAATAGGATCCCATCAAACAAAAACACCTGCCTTGTGCTGGGGGGATGATATATCTATTCCACCTTTACAAGTTCTACACTTTTGTTTTGCATCTCTGTCAAACACTGAACACAGCATCTTTACTCATTACCTTATAAATCTGCTGCAGTAACCTACGAGTCATGAAATTGTCAACGTGTATTTATGGAATAGGTCTATTTCATCACGGCTTTTTCCTTCCCCATCGTTTAGTAGTTGTAGACTGATACCTATTGAAATTCAGAAACATTTTCAGTAAATATATGTTTATCTTGCTGTTATTTAAATATATGAGACTGTACTCTATGTGTGGCTCCTGATACTTACATGCAAATTTCTTTTAAAAAGATGACTAAGTCAATTTAAACTGAAGGTAAAGAAAACAGTTCTTTGCCAAGACTTGCATGCCAAATTTCAGCCAGAAAGGATTTTAATACAAAACTCTTAGACTCACAAACCCTCAGAAACAGTATTTATAATGGAAATTTTGACAGCACCTTCAGTACAGCAGTGAAAATAACACTACCATAATGAAAAAGAAATTATGATAAACAGAATATATTATAAAGTAGGGTCTAACAAATTCATAGCCTTTAGTTTTGTCAGCAAGCTGGCGACAAGCAGTGAAATACAAAACAAGCCTTAGCTTTTAAATGAGAACAGCCTGAACAACAAAAGGGCTTCTGTAAAATAGATTAAGAAAATATAATACCACCGTTACTGCATAAAGTACTATTTTCATTAGGAACTTTAATTCACAAATTAACACTAAGAGCACGTAGAATGGAAGAGGTAAAAAATGTGGCTATCTGTCATTTTGGTAGCATATTTTCTTCAAAAAGACATTCTTATTACATTTGTCAGGCAGGTTTGCTAATGCCTTTTGTTTAAATATTCATACGTGGGCTTTTGAGTCTGATTCCTGTGAAGAGAGACAGAGCCTGAGAGCTCCTGCTGAAGCAGCTCTGAGAGGTGATCCACAGCACAACAGGGGTACAAAGGCAGGGGGATGTCCTGTCCTCCCTCCTGTGGCACCCCAGTGCCTGCTCATACCTGAGCACACCTGCCCACACACACATATGCCCACAGGCTGCTCAGGAGCCTGGCCTCTGCTAAAATTTCCAAACCAAATTCTTGGTACCATCCCCTTCCCATATTTTTTAAACACATCTCTTTATTATGGCTTCCAAAGGTAGCAGCAGAAGATGGGTTCCAGTGGTGGAATGTTATGGGGTTAGGGATAGAGCATCCAGATACACACCAAAATAACATCTCCATGTGAGGGTAAGGTGGAAACACCCACACAGAAATTATTGTGGATTTTGTATCAAATTTTATTGGCAGGAATACAGTTATTAGCTTGCATAGTGAGCCTGCATGTGTAACAATATGTTAAACATGGGACCAGACATTCTTGTATAGATGGAAAAACCTGTATATAGTGGAAATACACACCTACAATAGAACTTGGGTTTTGTAAAAATGTGGAAGGTAAAAAAGAGAATCTACACACTGCTTTGTTCCCTTCTTTCTAATTGTTTCTACATTCCTTCTGCCTAATTGTAATGCAGTAATTGAAAAATTAAGTGTAAGACAAAAATTTCAGACCAAGGATGCCCTCTCTCTCCACTTGGAGTTGGAGGTTGGAAATGGGTGATATTCTACATCCCTTCCAACCCAAGCCATTCTATTCCAGGTAAAACAGATACTCCTGAGTTTGCAACATATTTAATTTTCTTTTCAAGACAAATATCAAGGTTAAACAACTAGGAATATGCATTGCTTCCTCTCGCTCCCAGAACCTCACTCCAAGACATTGACATTTGTGGATTAATACAAGATGAGTTCTTCAAACTGAAGAAATAGGTGGCCTCCTATATAATTTTATAAATACAAAGTGAGAAATTTTATTGTTTTTATTTTTAACTTTATTTCACTCTTCAGCACTATCTTCTATATCAATTTATATAATGCCTCTCTCTAGCACATTGGCAATATATTTAACCTCTCTATTCATTTGCTCCTGAGCAGTGTCCTCTGCACATTCCCAGCTGTGTCCATCAGGTTATCTGAATTTCATGCATGAGCCATGCTGTGTGGAATATCTCTGCACTTGTCCCTCAGCCTGTAAGTCCTCGTAACCTTGGCAAGGTGTTCCTAGCACTTCAAAGTGCTGCATCATCTGTCCTATCCATGGATTTAAATGAAACCATCTGCATTGCTATTCTTGGCCAAGACATGACAGTGCTGAGGATGAGGCCTGAGGGCAGTGATGTTGGGCTGAAGTGATGAAGGTCACCTCCAGGCTCCTGGGGACCACAGCTGGTCAGGGAACAGTGATGAGTCCCTGTCCCTCAGGTTCAGCCCCCCTGACTCTTGGTGCCTCTTCCCATGACATAGGGATGAGCTTGGGCAAAGCAGTAAACTCTGCAGAGATCTTACAACAAACAAGGTGATAAACAGCAAAAAACAGGTTTTTAGACATCGCTTTATGTGCTAACCCACTCAGCAGCTGACAAATGCAACTTCCATTCATTAGGGTGTACCTGGGGAAAAACAGGCTCTTCTCCTTTTGGCTGCTGATGATTTCCTTTGGCATTAACCACATTACCCACACATTATGTTCCATCCTTAATTTTCTATTAACTCATAACACTTTCTGGCCTCAGATGACCTAACCTGAATTCACTCTTCACTAGGGTGAAGATTAGAGTGAACATTTCTTTTCTGGGAGCATTGTGGGTGACACCATCAGTTAATCAGTTTCTAGCTCTTCTGGTAAAATCTTGCAGATATTTTACACCCAGCATGTCTAGTATGCATAGGTTTTATAAATATCAAAACAGCTAGAAATTAACTCAACTTTCTCTCATAATGAATTTCAGGTTGTGCAGCCCTCTCCTCTCTGGCTTTATGAGTACATGCCTGTCTTGAGCAGAATACAGTTCTTAATCCCTTCTCTTGCTCATCTTACTCCTCCTGTTTTCTCTACTGTGTCAAACATAAACTTCTTGTTTCCTCCTCCAAAGCCATGTCGTATCCCCACCTCCGACCAGATCATACCGCTGAACTCCATTTTTAAAGGATTCATTTTTCAAGCTGGCACTTTGATGCTTTCTCCCATACTTTCACTCCCTCTTTGCAGGAGCTTCCCATAAACATGAGAAAAAATAACTACTCCTCCTCCAGAATGTCCCTCAAACCTCTCTTTTCATGAAGTGACTGTTTTTCATTGGCTATGGCCAAGCTAAGATGTACTACACACTGTGTTAATCAATATTACCTCATTGCTTTCTCGTATTCACCATTCTTTTTTATTTATTTCTACATTCTTGCCTGTCTTACTTTGAGATTAGAAAATCATCTTTATATCCTGCATGTTCACCTTATTTAGATAGCTGCCCACCCCTATGATGAGGTCTCATAGGCAATATAGTGACACTAAAAATAAAGAGTTATAGGCTTATAAAGACGTCTGCGAATCGGAAGCACTCTCCTAAAGGGAGCTGAGTGGAAATTTACTGGTGAACATTAAATCTCAACTGTTCTCTGATTTTAAAAAAGATGGTACACCCAGACTCAGATGGAGATGTACTGGTGAGCAGCATGTGGTTTTTCATTAAGTATAGAGATATACTTTGAGTTATAGCCATGACTTGACTCATGTTTTATAGGAGAAAAGCATAGACCCTCGATAGGATTCATCTCTAGGTAAATATTCCTGTCTCTGTGAGCCCAACATTTCTCCCAACAAGGGGTCATACTTTAGTGCTTATTTCTGGAAGCAGACAAGGAAGCGAATTCCCAAAATGCTTTTCTTCCCTCTTCTTCAGGACAAATGTTTCCTGGATGAATACTACATATAATGTAGCATACGTACTTGAATATGGAAGAGTAAGTAATGCAAGGCTCCCCACCTTTTACCAGTCACTGTCTGCAACCATTAGGATGAAAAATTGTAGTTGTTTTCCCATCTTACACTGCTCTGCATAATAACTAATACAGGATAGGCATGGCAGGATGCATCAGTGTAATACATTTCAGAGACAAAACTTTACACTGTGCTATTGACTAAAATGCCCCTGTTAAATTGGTGATGATACCACCTCCTTTTTATCTTAAGGACAAAAAAGTGGTAAGTTTGGATATTTTTTAATACTTCCTTACATGTAGAGATGATGGAACGCCAAAAAAAAAAATCATGCAAACAAAACCTTCATCAGTCAGTCCTGGAGGCCAGCCAGGGTCCAGATAATTTGGACAAGACCATGATAGGCTGGGTGAAGGAATGGGAACAAGGTACTGCTTCCAGGCTTTGTAAAATGGCTGTAGAGAGTCTGTCCATTTTTAAAATGTCTTTTTTTTTTTTTTTTTAACCTAATATTTTTTGCCTAGTTCATTGGAAAACCAAGTCTTGAGAAGAAGAATGAGAAAGCGCACATTTGCTGTAATGCTCCTATGTTATTGAGCCATAATATTATGGCACAAAAAATATACCACTTAAGAACCTGCTTGTTAAGAGCTGCCAGGATTTTTAACTTCCTCTCAAAATGCATGAGAGACCTCTTAAATGTATTGCCTTAGTATATTGCAAATCTATTCATTTAGCAGTTGTATCAGACATATTTCTTTGTCAGGCACCCATTTAAGACGGGATCATCTTAAAAGGCACTGACATAAATTGTTGCATAGAAGATCGATCAGTTTAAAAGGTTTTTCCTTTTAACAGATCAGATATCTATTATATCTCACCATTTGGCATATGGAATTTCCATTGAATAATTTCAGTGTTTAATCACTTCTTTAAACAGATATTCATTTTAAGAGTTTTCGCCCCTAAATCCATGATCACGGCTTACTGAAATGAGTTTTGTGCTCATGTGTTGTACCAATCAGATGAGACCAAATGGACAGGACATTCTTCCTTAGAAACCAGTTTAATTAGCTGGGAAAGACCTTTGGAGCAAAGGTAGTGGTTATTCAGTGGAGACAAGGAAAAGCAGTTTTACAAGGTAGGTCACAAATTATCAAGATTTTGTTAATTATTCCTGAGCGTACAGGCAAGCATTACACACCTCTAGTCATGGCAGGGCAGTTGGTAAGATCCCATCCTCCCCATGCTAATCATGGAATCAATTCCTACAGATGTGCAAAGGAGTGCACATGGTCTGTTGCTCTTTACTGCTCTGAAAATCACACTTTTTGACAGATATGTAATTGCTGTTGCTTCTGGAAATTAGTTCATAAGAAAGATGCTGAAAACAGCAATCTGGTAAATAACTTTAATTGAATTCTAAGGGCAAAATTCTGCCAGTCATTAGTCCCATTGGGTAACACCTTTCTCTACAATCATTCCATTGATTTGGTTGAGATTACTGTCGAGGTTTACATCGGGTGCCACACAAATAAACGACACAGCAGAACTTCACCTGAGCACTGAAACATGACACCAGTGCTTCCTTCTCTTCCTCTCCTTCCCTCCCATCTTGCTCAGGCTAGGGGACTCCATCCCTTATCCTGGACCACCAGTGCCTATTCTGTAGGGATATCAGAGAGGTTGGATATGCTACTGGTGATCATCCATAAGAGTAATTTTGTTTCCTTCCTCTCTGGGGACAGCCTGGAGACCAGAGCAAGTTCACATATCCATTTCTTCTCTGGAAAATGAACATCCAATTCCCAAATAGCCATCCAGCTTTAATGTCACTTGGATATTATAAATAGTGGATAACAGAAGCATAAGAGGGAGAAGTTTCAGCAATAGACTTCGTATATACTGCTCCTTCTGTATGAATTCCAACTATTTATTTTTTCTCCTTGACCTGATAAAAGAATTATTTGACAGCTCCACAAACTTTAGACTTGCTGAGAATTAAACAAACTAACTGCAGTAGAACTATGATCTCATCAGCCTCCCACACATTTACTTTTGTGTTGTACTCATTTATATTGCATGCCTAATTAGTCAGGGGACATGACAATTACAAAATTAAACTACCAATAGATTTTTTGTGTGCTTAAGGCTTTGAAAAAAAGAAACAGAATCAAAAAGAAAGGATTATGAATCAGAAAGTTGCTGGAAATTGTATAACCACAGTACTTCCCATTTAGAAGTCTTGCAGTTATCTTTTCAAGCCCACTAATGAATTTTTAGCCTAAGTTTCACAGCAAACCTAGATTTATACCACTGCTGAGGGATTTTTTTTTTATTATTATTTATAGTTTGTTTTCTCACAAAAGCCGTATATAGAAAAAAAAAAAAAGCGCTTCTATCTTTATTCCTTTATTTTCACATGCTTCCATAATCTGAACAGGAACAAGAAGATGTCACATTTTAGATGAGTTAGACAAATTCATAGAGTTTTGAAGGCAAGAATATCTCCATATGAATGACATTTCAAATCCAAACTCAGACATTATGCTGTAATTCCCTCTGAAAATTCACATGCCACACATTTAATAACAACCTGAACTGACTCCAAGTTTCTAAAACTAGACAATTTTTAGTATTCCAATAGTTACTTACAGAGGAGTTGTGCACTCCACATACAATGCACCAATGTTCTCATTCTCCTGAACCTCTTTTCTCTGCTAGGATTATGCTCTTCTTTGAGCTCCTTGTTGACTGATACAAATTCCTTTTCAACGTTTGTTGATTGTATTTGACACAAATTTCTGCTGGGGACAAAAGCTGTGTAACTCCATGAAGATTCATTTTCTAAAGTCACCGACCTCCCAAGTGACAGAAGAGACACTTGTGTCTAAAATTATTGTTTTCTTCATCCTTGAGGATTCCTCTTTATATCTCTGACCTTTTTAAGTTTGTGTGCATCCAATTCTGTATGTACCAAATTTATCTGGAGAGTAGGAAGGAGCAGGACTCTTTTCATGCTTGTGTTGTATTTTCTGGACTCTCAACACAGCCCTTCAGATGATGTCCTTCATAGGAGATCTCTTAAAAATCAATGAGTTTGTTTTAGATTTCTGTGTTTTATTCTGTTCCCCCCACAGTCAGGACAACACTAACTGCAGCTTGAACTACAAGGAGAGTACAAGTCCTTGCAGCTTAGAATTTTCCCAGGGGCTCCTGGACCCCCTGGGTGGACAGGAAGAGAGGCATCCTGAAAAATCCTCTCCAGGGGCTCTGTAATTCCAGAAAATCCATATGTCAGAAGTCAAAGAGAGCAAATACATTTATTCTGTATAGGTCAGACAGTCTGTGCACTAAAACTGATAACAAATAGCCATTTTTGTTTGCTCTACATCCAGTGAGAGTGGATGAATTGACAACCAGCCCACCCTCAAAACTATCTGCTTTGCATACCTTCAGAAGACATATTTTCCTTCTCCTTGCACATTCCAACTTCCTTCCTGCTGGATTTTAAAAGAATTGGTAGAAGCCTCTATTTCAAGTGGCTCTTGGAGGGCACTGGTGAGGGAAGTTTGCTGTTTCTGGGTCTTGCTGTGTCTCACAAGTCCATGAGGTAAGTGCACACTGTGAGCTCAGGGTGACTGTTCTCTCACCTGGAGAGCTGCAGGTGTTGTCAATGAACCCCACAACTCGGATTGTCCCATTGCCACATCATTATAGACTCTTCTCTTCTGCAGCTACTCCAGGCCAACACATGTTCAAATAATTGGTTTATGTTACACCTGATGGATTCTCCTGGGGAGCCTCCATTTTCTCACTGGTCTCAGAATGTTCTTAGTACACATTGCTTACTACCTGGTCATATTTCTTCCCATTGCTTCCAGAATTATGATGTTTCTTACTACCCAGTACAACTGCAATTTGAGTAAGTCTCCAAATGCACAGCAAACTCTTTTCCTACATTGCACTTATTACATTGCTTCTGTCAGCCCTTGCATATTTTTGTTTTCCTTTCATATTACTTTATGGAATATATATACTTGACATGAGATCTATCAGTGTGTCTGGCTTTTCAGCAAATGTTCTAGTCATAAGCACAGAAAACAACTTGCTGAAATATTTTCCAAACATTCTCCTCCTGGTTTTCTATTGAGTACCACTCACAAAAAAAATTAGAAAGAAGAGGAAGCAATCTATCAGGAAAATGGAACAAATGCAGTTGAAGGAAAAAGATTTGTGTTTGGGGACATTTGTATCAGACAAAGGGGCTTTAGCTGTGTGCCCAGGCAGAGTACATGCCCTAATAAAGCAGATAAAGCAGTGGGATTTTGAATTAGTTCCTTCAGGTTACAACTTTTATTGGCAGGTGCAATGAGTTATGTGGCACTTGTTACGTACTAATGATGAACAACACTTTCATGTGCGTAAACAAGGTGATTTTACAAACAGATGCATGGTGCACATTGGAAATTTAGAATATAGTTTTAAAGTTTCATCACTAACAACACCAAACCTACGTTGTAGGACACTTTTCAAAAAAAGAAAACAACAAAAAAACATTAGTAGGATGTACTATAGTCCCTCTGTGAAGAAGCCAAAAGCAGGTAATAGTTCCTAATCACAGAGAAGAATCTTTTGAATAATCAAAGGAGATTTGTGCCTACTTAGTATTTCAGAATTGTTTCTAACTTGGGAAAGCACTAAGAGCCCCTCAGGAAAAGCAGGCATACTGTAATGCAGAGGCAGGATAAAGATTAATACGTGTTTTCAAATATATATAAGAACAAGTGCCGCTAGAATAAGAATTCAAACATATTCTGTATTATGCTTGAAGGCATTCAAGCTGCCAGCCAATAGGTATAACGAGTAACTTCCCATTTTGCTATTATATTGTTGTGCTGTATAGGGTTTTTCTCTGAAGCATCTGGTATGGGTTATTGTCAAAATCCTACTTTGAGCATCGTTCCAGCTTAACATGAGAATTTCTGTGCTCCTGAAACTGGGACATTCTAATTATTTTTCAACAATACAGTGCTGTGCTACCAAACCCACTTTAATCTATAATAATAATAGAAAAGAATCATAAGCCAAAAGACTGTTTACAAGTTGACACAAATGACCCAATCTTTGCCAAGAGCCATGGTGGAAAAAATGTGAAAAATATACTTCACAGAAGCATCCTTGGCAGAAGATGTGAATTCAGTGAAAAGGTTTAAAACATTTCAACGAAAGCCTGAATTGGATGACAGAGCTGTAAGAAGTTTATTTTGTACCAAAACAGGGAACAGAAAAGAGCTCAGAAAAAATACAGTACATATCTGCTCTGTTACCAGACTTTAAAACAGCAAACAGAATAAACAGACAAATGGCAAGAAAATGCCTTAACACAACAAACTAACCTCTGCAGGATTCTTCACAGCTTTATTCCCTCGTATATGACCTGTGATTTGAATGTATATCAATATTTTTCTAGCAGTTGCACGGGTCCATTAGCCAGATGCCATTCTTCATAACAAAACCATTATAAATATATGGTCTCAAAGTGCTTTTGGCCTGAGTCCAGCAGATCCCATCTTTCAGCAAGTCATTTCAATATAGGGAAAAGAGAATGAAAGAAGGAGAATCTCTTTTTGAGCATGTCATATCTCCAAATCTAATAATGAGTAGTGGGACAGATCAGGCAGGTTTCTGTATTGTCCCAAAGTTACAAGTTAAGCCTAGGAGAGGCTGTTTAATGAAGTCTGAGTGCAGCATAATAGGAAACCATGATATTGCCCTCAATACTGATGCCTTGACAGCATTTTGTTTCCTTTAGGGAAAGAGAAGTGAGGTTTGAAATTCCACTCAGAGAGAAAATGTTCTGCAGTACTGCAAACTAGAAGAAGACAAATGGAAATAACTATTTAAGAAAGTTTCCTTGATAATATTTTTTTTCATTATTTTATCAAAGTAAGAGAAGTGAGAACAGTTGTTGCCATGTCACCCTGAAGTAAAGTGTGCTTACCAGTGCTTAAAAAGCCAACACGGTTCACAGTATTTTGTCTCTGAAAATTGACCTTAGCAAATTAAAGGGTGTGAAAACCCTGTGCTATTTTGAAAGACACCTGACAACCAGATCCCAACTAGGGAAAATATTAATTTTCACAATTTAGCCATCAGATGTTAACATTTTAGCATAAGCAGAGTGACATTCTAATTATGAACTTATTAAAATAAAACATATTTTTATGGGCTTCTTTTGGTTGTTTGGATTTTTTTTCTTACCAAACAAGGTACAGTATGAAATCAAGCAATTCCAGTAATGTTAATGGGATCATGAATAATTGGCTGATCAACAGCTGGGATTTTCCCCACACTGGGGATGTCAGATGCAGTTTGGATTAAGGCAGAGAAGAGATGCAAAGGCACTTGGCAGTACATGTTCACCCTATAATACAAGGATAAACACATGCAAATAAGCAATTAAATATGTGAGAAGATTAAAAATCATGGACCCCTGCCCTTAGTGCCACAAAAATAAGCCTTACAAAAATTTATGACTTCGGAGAAAGGTCTTACCCTTCAAATAGCTTGGAAACTCCCTAAATAGTTTTTATTTCCCTAGCCCCCATGTTTTTTCTCCCTCCCCTCAGGAAAGCTGCAAAATACAAATACAAAAGTAAAACAAACCACAAAACTGAATAGAATAGATGAAAAAAAAATAATTTGTGGGATTGAAATTTATATAGTTAGAGCGAAGCACAAACTCCATGACTGAGCTCAGCAACAAAAGAGAGGCATCAGGGAGGGCTTAGCCAGCTCCAGACAAGGCAAAGGCACTTCAGCCAGAGGTCTCAGTAATGAGAGACCCTGCAACAGCAATCATGGGAAGGGAACAAATGTGTGAGCCTGTGGTAAAAGAGACCTTGCCTACGTGTGAGACATGAAACCCAAGGAATAAGCAAATTGTGTCTAAACACTGCAAAAACTCTTGGCTCTGCAGAAGTTCTGAAGCAATTTGTGGTTGCGAAAATGTGGGGAGAGCAGGGGAGATCCAGGGCCAAGTCACTTCTGCTGCTGGGCCACACGTGTGTGGCTTTGAGTCTGTCGAATGATGCATCCTTGTGGCTTTATGTGGGTGTCAGTCAGGTCACTGATGCACTGGATCATGTTAGGTCTGATCTTAGAGAGATCTGAGCTTAATCTGATCTCCTGAAGTCCCTTCTCTGGCCCAAGCTTTGTGGTACTGGGCTTTATGAAATGCAGACCTATCCTTTTCAAAGCTGCCCTCCAGCAAACCCAAAAGAGCAGCAAATATTGAAATATGGTGTGCTGGCATAAAGGCTCCAAACTGCTGAGCACCAAATCCCCACCTCTGCTGAAAGAAAAGAGTCAGTGTTTCAGGTGAGGGCCTATTTTGAGTGTCTGAATCGTCAGGTTTGGGTTATCACAGCGAGGCACTAATGTATTAGGGAGCAAGGAAAATGATAGGTATTCATTTCAGTTCATGATTTTTCAATTTTTAATTTGGTTTTAAAGATTTCTCATCAGCAGCATATTTCCTAATTTTTCCACTGTCTGAACCTGTCAGACAGCTCTGAAGCAAAGCCAGACCACATGCACTGCCTCAAATTAATGAAAGAGGTGAAATGAGAAAGCCCTATCTCCACTAAACTAAATAACAAAGCTCTGTTGCGAGTAAGCCAAGCACATGAACAGAACCCAGGCAAGGTGAAGCCATTCCTAACAGTTCTAAAAAACACTTATTTTACAAAAGACTACAACTTTAAAAAAAAATTTAAAACTTAGTTAAAAAAAAAAAAAATGTTTGGGGCCCTTGTCCCTTGCTCTATTGTGGCATTAGGGACATTGGGAAATTTTATTAGTGACTGTAAGTTCAGGTATGGTGATTCAGCCGTGCTGCACCAGTTGAGTGAGCCTTTAGGCCAGCTCAAGATAAAGCTCAGTGCAAGAGAGGTTTATGTTTTCCTATAGAAACTTGTGGGAATATGATCCTTGCATTGAGACACTCAAGAAACAGCTCTTGCTTTTCAAATCTGCAGAATTTATTTGGGTAGCGTGTAATCTCTGGTCCTTCATATTTAATGGCCATAATGCCTCCATTGTGTGGTTGTCATTAAATATAACACTGCCTTCCAACCTTTGGATTACCACTAGAGGCTGCCATGAACAATTTATATGCCAATCTTGATTCCCAGAGGAAACTCGGGCAGAATCTAGTCCTTTTAAAATGCTCAAATGTGCTTTGTATCAAAAGAAAAAGAAATATATTTCTACTTACCATCGATTACAAACATCTGTGGCAAAATTAAGTAGTGGAAGGCTCTTTTATATCCAGAAACTTTAAAGAATTACCAAAAGTTGAAGTCTGTCAGATATTTTAAGTAGATTTATAACAGAATATCTCTGGCTTTAGCATCTCATATGTACAAAGCTAAACTGACAGAGTTAAAGCTATTCATGCTGGAAAATCCCACAGTGCAGTTATCAGACTCCAGGAATAATATGCATAAATGAAAGAAGTCTTATGATTGGGAGGGAATGAAAGAAAAAAAGGGCTGATCCTCATTGTTGGTATGTTGTTAGCAAATGTAGGCTGTGCACCTTTACAGACCAGAGCCTAAAAGCATGAAGTGCTACAAGTGCCTTTTGAAATCAGATAAGGGTATTCTATATTTCACTATCATGCATGAATCACTTGCTTTATGCAGGATTTTGACAGTGGGAAGTGTTATGCATTATTTTAAATAATTAGCCTTATTTTTAAGCCCTTAAAACTGCTTTTGTACTGCTTGCAAAGGGTTTTGTCTTGTTTTTAATCTTTCTCCTCTCACCCATCTACCAAACACTTTTAATCCATTTATTCTAAAGAACAATATAGCAATATCTTCTTCTGTTTATATGACCAAGAATGACTCTCCTAAGCATTTTGAGTTCTTGTAGAGGCTGCACATCATATTCAACACCAGGAGAACTGAGATGGACACTGATGCATGTACATTAAATATTGTGCTCTGCTTGCAGGATCCCTTTCAAATTAGGGGACCATGAGATGGTCCCCATGGGCCCATGCTTTGAGACAGGATTGCATATGGGCATGAGAATAAAGTAGTTAGAAGAGCCAAAATGCCACTGTGCTCTGCATATTTTATGTACTTTAATTGTATTATATTGATTTGAGTCCATTATAGCCTGGTTTGTTACTCTAATAAATTACATTGTTCTTTGAAACAATGATGGCTTAAGATTGAAATATTATATTAAAACTTATATCTGACTGGCAGGCTTCAAATGTGATATTTACCACTGGATATGGAGAAAGTAATCCTTGAAAGGCTTTCACTCTTTAAATAAAACCTCTAAGTCAGAATGTGCAAGTTTAAAAATGGTCCTCAAGCACTGGTTAAGAGTGGGAGGAGAACAGCAGAGGGAACAAGCATTTTTCAGGCTGAGACTTGCAAACAGGACATGTGAGCAAAAGAAAAGAAAAACTTTTCACTTACATCCAAGGAACAGAAAAGTTTTAGCTTTTAAACTCCAAATAAAGATTTATTATGATAATTTTTCTCCAATGCTAATGTAATGCTTTTCTGTTTGAATTTTAAGTTGATGTCTTGTAAGATTTAATTAGTGAAAGAAAAATAACTTTCCAAAAATGTATCTGTATTAAGCATTTAATGTTTAATTGATTGTACGCTTTTTGTGGCAATTCATATGAAATCTGAAGCTAGAAGAATTTAGCACATAAAGATGAATGATTTTTATGACTGGACTTGATTTTTTTAAAAGCACGACAAGAGTGAACAATTTTCTAAGTGAATACCAAGCAAAGGCTGAGGAAGTAAAGTTTTTTTTAAAAAAGAAACCTGCTAGGCACCATACACTTCACATATCCTATGTGTTTCTCTGGAAGTACAAAGTTTTTTAGGTGAAGTAAAAGGGAAAACGGGCATTGTTGGAATGAAAAACTGTAAACAGGAGCTCAGAGTAGATTAAAAAAAGAAATTTTCTGACAACATACACATTTAAAAGATGAAGGTGAGGCATCACCATGAGATGAATACCTTATTTTTTAAACCCTATGGGAGCTGTCTTTGATGCACCGTCACTGCAGGTAGGTGCATTTTGACAGGCAAAGAGCTGCACTGCACTAATTCGCTCTGTCAGAAATTCCCACCACAGCAAAGAGGTGATTTTGTGGGATTTAGCTCCTGGGGTGCAGCAAGTCTGGCAGTGGGACCCTGCAGAAGTAGGTGTTCAGTGGCAGAAGAGCAAGCTGCCACTGAATAAGGAAATTTTGTCTTTACAGCCCAGACAAACCACTGAAACAGGATGCAGGATTTTAAACTTTATGTAAAGTTATTCATAAAGAAAATGAGCCTCACTTAAAATATCCATAGACATATTTTAAAAACACTATGAAGAAATGTAAGCAACAGAAATAGAATTTTGGCAGTTGTTCAAACCTGGTTATATTTTGGTGCCTATTATTTATATATATAGTAGCTCCTTTTTTTGACTACTTCTGCCTTCTGGTGAGTTTGACAAACAAATGTATCACCTGACAGCAGGTGTGAAAGCAGCTCTACGTGGATTACTTGCCCCAACTTTGGACAGAAGCAGGACTGAGGTTGAGGAACCCACTGTGCCATAGAGCCAGGAGGAGCTGATTCCCGTAGTCCCCTCTCCCCATCGAGGTTTGCAGACAGCCCAGGACTGTGTCACTGCTGGAGTTACCACTGGGACTGACATTACAGAATTGGCCATTCATCATCTTTGACACCGGGGCTATTTCAGAAAGTACTGCTTTGGCACATTCAGGAATAATCATATCAAAGTTGGGGCTGCGCTTTGCTTCACAGGGAGGTCATGCAGATAATAATAATAATGCATTACAGGTTTTTTTCTCTATTGTAATGCTACCTATGCCTTATATATGTCTTCTGGTACTCCTCTGAAACCTTCCAGGGTTGTGTGTCAGGACTATTTGCCTTCAGAGACTGCTTGCATACAGAAGGCAGGCAAAAAGTAGAGAAAAAGTGGGAGGCAATGAAAAAGAAAACAAGAATTAATAAATAAAATAAAAAAGAAGTAAGGTTCTTATAGAAAATTATGTGTTTAAACGTATTCAAAAGAATTCACAAGGAAAGTCAATGTTGACTTGTAAAAAACTCAAACTTATAGATCAGTATGCAAACTGCCATTATGCATTCAAAACAACATATTATGTTTCATTTATAAAGGCACATGTCACAGTCACAGGCATAGACACTACAAAACGGTCTGATTTACACAAAGTAGAACATACACACACCAAATTATAAATATAAACCTGAATGTTTTCCATGCAATCAGAAGGCTTGTCTGTACACCTTTCATACTAATAGCAAAATTATGCTTCCCATAGGCATAAGATTGGCTCATAATGGCCTAATCCCATTGATGTTCCTTACCTTGGCATAGTCTGATGTCAGCCTCATGAATAATTCCACGGGTGTCAGGAAAGATGCAGCTGTTAAAATGCTAAGCCAGGCCTGATCATTACATTAGCCTGAAAACAGTGACTTAAAAATGTGAGTTCTCAGAACTGACGTCTGATGTTAAACCTTTCAGATCAATTTTCTCAAGATCTTCTTCACCAAAACTTAAAATTAACATTTTTTTGTCTCCTTTTCTTTTCTCATTCTTTTCCCTCTTGAAAAAATTTCCAGCAGCAACCATAGCTCATAAAGGATTTTTAAGGGGAATATCAACTGAGACAAGAGTTACAATAAACAGGCAAGAATCAGCAACATGGAGTTTTCATGAGATCTCTTTGCTCAAGTGCTGTCATAAGGAGATACAAACTCTTCAGTGCCTCACAAATGACAATATTTTATCTTTTTATATTAGTGCAAAGTGAACTTGGAGCTTAAGAAACCTTGCCTCTCCGGTTATATTACATCCTGATCACAAGGAACATGCACTTGACAAGAAAATCAGCAGAACTGAGATGGTTTCACCCCTTGTTTTCAGTGTGCATCATAAATAAATACAAAAAACCACAGTTAATTATGTCTACTGCTGCCTGTTTCAGATGATATAAATATATATATATATATAAATATATATATATATGCTTCTTAGGAAAAGCATTAGGACTTTGACCTACTGGCAGTTTGCACTGAAAATAAAGGATGAAACAGCTCAACATTCAAAGATCAGTTTTCCTCACACTAAAGTAACAGCAACATAAAAAGTGTGGGGTATTATTTATATTTTTACTGTCATTATAATAATGATGGAAACAGGACATTAAAATAGTTCCAGGGAAAAAAAAAAAAAAACAGCTAAGAAATATGCACATGATTTCTATTTTTACTGGAGATTAGGCATCAAACATTTCATCATCACTGTCCTTGATTTCTTATAAACAAAACACTCCTATGAGTTAAACTGCCAACAAAACCCCAAAAACTTCACTCACTTTCATTGCTTTCAGATTTTGTCAAGGAGATTTTCACCCTATAGACATAAAATTATGGTTTAATATTTTAACCACAACCAAAACAGTCCTTTTTCTGACACACAAAGTTTCCCTGGAAAACAGAGTGGCAGCTGATAACGAGGATAATTCAATGTTTTAGCCACTAAGAGTGCTGAAAGAAGAATTACAAAAGTGCAGGTGTTACTCACAGTGCCAAGCAGAACTGGAGAGGGAGGAAAGGCTGAGGGTGAGGATGAGGAAGGAGGAGGTGATGCAGGTGTTCAGATGAAAACCCCATTCCAGTATTAGTGTTCCTCCAGGACCTTACAGACAAAAAAGATAATAATTTTTGTTTGGCAAAATCACCACAAAAATTCCATGTATAGATACTATGACAATATGAGACCCAGTGAAACTGAGCATAATTTAGCTTCCCAATTAGAAAATATGTCAGAATCATGACTCTGCTTGGAGAAAAACATGAAGTTTGAAACTGTGGAGTTATAACCAACAAAACAGTATCTGTAGCACACCTCAGTCATTAACTAGAAACCAATTTCATCCTCAAAAAGGCATTTTTCCCCATTTCTGGTGTCTGGAAACAATCTGCCTCCTTTGGTACCTGGCTCTGCTTCTTCCAGCTATGAAAGGTGGGCCTGCACCCATCTGTTCATAATACTTTTGGGGTCCTATGTTGCTTTGACAAAATGAAAGATTTTTAGTTGTTTCTCCTTATTTGTTGGGGGTTTTTCCCCATTTTTACAGTTTCAGTGCAAAATTATCCTCAGATGAAAGAGACATGAAATTCAAACCCATTCTCATGTTTTAAGATTTAAGATTTTACTCCTAGGTGACAACCATGGGATCACAGCTGTTGTGTGGCCACCTGAAGTTACTTTACACATTAAATAAATATTCAGTGATGGTGTTTGGCAGGGATTAGATTTCCAGTTGAAATTACACATTCTAGAGCTTGCTAGAACATCAACCAAAATCTAATTAAATTGATTCAGGTATTATGTAAAAATCCTCTGAAATACTAAAGCCCTCCTAAAGTACTAAAAAATGTATTGTGTAAATTTTCCTATAAAGTAAGTGAGATTCTTTTTTTCCCTGTCTTTACTTACAAGGACAGCCCAAAGCAAGTCCCAGGTTTTCACTTTTGAAAGTAAGCCCATATCTTGAATGGAAACTCTAAAGAAAATGGTAATTAACACTTAAGAAGACAAGGAGTCTCTTTTACATAATTTCTCTTTCTTCCCAGTAGCTATTAAGAAAGGCAAAAGAAAGCTTTTGGAACATAAAGGATGCAAACCTCATTACTTTTGCTATGAGTTTCCTTGGAACAAAAATGAAAACTTTATGTTTGATGAGCACCAGAAGCTTCAATTTCTATGTGGTGTAACTTAAGTCTCATATCAAACAAACAGAAAAAGAGGAATTTTGTCATAAAATCCTCCAGTAACTCACTGCAACACTTGTAACTTACTCAGGCAGTACCTGGTAGGGAACCAGTGCTGAAACTGGAAGACATTAGTAACATCTATTTAATAGCAATAAGAGAGCTTCATTTGGATGAAATGTTAATACTTTGGTCAAGCATTGCTGTATACAAGATAAAATTCTAGAGATAGATTTGCTGCCTTACACTTTTGCCCAGATTTACCATAAAGCACCAGAAAAGCTTTATATATAGCCTGGAATTACACTGTTTTATCCATGATATTACACTCAAAAAAAAATAGAATATAATTTGTCATTTCTTGCCCTTACACTAATTGAACTGACACAGCTCTATTAAAATGAGTCAAATCTAATAACAGCGTTTCAATGGATGGGAAAGATATCTGCTTGTTTTTCTTAAAAGACAAGAAGGGGGAAAAAGATATTTTTGGATTGGCTAAGCATCTATTCCCAACACATAATAAGGTTGTTATCAACCAGAAAAGCCTATTAAGTTAGAAAATGAATACTGAAAGCTTTCTAATTAAACACTTTCCACTTACATGATACTGAAAAAATAAGAGTGGGAGATGCTGGTCCTGATACTGTATTAGTCATTGTATCACTCATATCATGATGTTGTAATCAGCTCTTGGGATGAATAGCCCAGGTGCTCAAGCTGTGCTGTGATTTGTAATTGGAAACATCTTTGGATAATAGTTGTCTCATGAGTTGTTTTCTCTTCTTGTCATTTTTTTTTTTTTTTTAATGTAATGTGACTTATAATTGAGTTTTCTATTAACTGTCATGCAATTGTGTTTTTTAAAACTTTAAGTCTGCTCCTGCCAAGCTGCTCTGTGCAGGTTCACCCTGGGCTGGAGTGGGGTGTGTGCATGGACATGGGGTAGCACAGGTCCTGTCCCTCTGAAGCAGCAGGCAGGATTTCTGCAAGATTTCCTTCTTTGAGGGGGGATTATCATTTTGATATCTACCCACAAGGATCCCTTTGGTATGGGAGGGTATGTTCTGATATTAGTATTAAATTATTCTAATAGGGACAAAGCTAAACCAACTGCAGCATTCCCCTTCTCCAGACAGATATCTCCTGTCACTTCTCACCAAAATGTTACATAGAAGACACCTCAATAAGGTCTCTTTACTTGCAATATTCTATCATGCTACCAATAAGAAGCATAACTTTTGCCACACCTTCAAATAAGTTCATAGTTCTACATATCTGGTTGGTTAAAAGTGTAGTATTGACTTCTGTTGCTACGAGACTTCCAAGAAAAGGGGAGAATTTGGTAGCCAGTCTTCAGAAATACAAATTAAATTTGGTCTGAGTGGGAGGTTAAAAATCATATAATCTCAGCTACATTAAAACCACTAGTGTGGTTTATAGATTACAAGCCCATAGTATTCAAATCCATATAATTTATATTTTTCATATTTTTAATTAGGTATTTCAGATCTGTCACATTCTGTCCATGGGCTTTACCGAGAACAAGTCTACACAACCAGTAATCTTGAAACATAAAAATCGTGACTATCTTTAATGTTTTCTCAAGTGAAAACTGCTCCTAATATATATTCTTCTATGTAACCTGGTCAAAAGGTTTCAAATTATGCAATAAATGTGTAGCAGTAACAGTATGAACATGAGGGCTCTAGATGCAGTACTTTCACAAAGGTGAAGCAGATTAAGAATTTGGATATAAATATATAGTTCCTCTATTAAATGTATGAAGAACAGATAATTGTAATGGGCTTAATGCTGTATACAGGAACATCCCTGCTAGGGGAGCACATGGCAGCCTGTGCATAGCAGATCACACCTCCTGCAGCACTGGCCCCAAGGAGAGTGTGGCTTAGAGAATTTCCATTTGGTTAAGATTTTTCCCGTTCCCTTTCTGGGGATATTTTTTTTCTGTTGTAGGCACACTGTGCACTCAGTGTTTGTTTATTCTCTTGGCTTTCCCCAATGGCCAGTGGTAATTCCCCAAACACACATAACAAGGATGAACAGAGATCGAGGCTCTTTTTTTGACACAAGGAGTGGAATTGCCTGTTGTAATTTTGGATTATGATGATTACTGAAAATATTTTGAAATTTTAGGAAGTGATTTGTTGTTGACCCAGAAAGAGCAGTGTGTCTCTGGCAATCCTGCTGTTTGTGTCACCAACCTTCCTTGGCTGATCTGCTGCATGAGGATATGTAAAAATTCAGGCCAGGTTTTAATTGCACTCTCCTTTGGAGGAGATGATTGTGGGCTGTTGAATCCAAGCCCCATGGCTTCCTCACCCGGTTTTGCTGGCCTGGCTCCTTTGCTGCCCTCCCCTCTCTGTTTGGTTACACACAGAGATACATCAAATAACACCTTATGCTGAACAGTGGCATAGGCTGCCCAAAAAATTATCCTTGCTAGCCAAATAATTTCTGTGGGCAAATACAGCTAATTCTTGTTCTAAATTCTACCTTCATCACACACAAGGTCACTCTCTTCACCTCTGTGAATTGACCACTGAGATGGGAACTAAAACATGTTGGGGTGGCCCAAAATTTTAGATTTAAATTGCAAATGTGCAAGGAAAGTGCCAGCTCAGTTCCTTAATTGTTGGTAAAATATACAGAAACCTAAAATGCTTCCCTCAGATGCAAATTCTGCAGTGTTTGACTGCAGAAGCTTCCTTCCTTGGGAGTTTGGGAACTTAGTTAACGATGCAACCACGTGGTCATTTATTCTAATTAATGTGAATACATTTGCATTTGCAGATCTAGCAGCTTTTGCAAGCCAAGAAACAGCCCACAGTGGTTTTACAGGGTGCACACAGATGTGCTGGTGCAGCACAGGACACACTGGTCAGTGCAGAACGTGGCAGATACCCAGTGCTGGAGGCTCCAGACTGTGCTCAGATGTTTTTCAACATCTTTGACCCATGAGAGGCTAAACTTGCTGTGCAATAATAGTGGAAACTTTTTGTTCCAACAGAGATAGTTATCAGAAACTTGGCTACATTATTTATATAAAAAAACAAATAAAAAATAAAGCACATAGATGAGCTTCCTTGAGCCTGCATAAATTAGAGCTGGCCCATTCCTCTGTGCTTTGTTCCCAATTGCTGTTATTTTCTTCAACAGGCAGGATTTTATTTTGGAAGTCACAAGTTCTTAGTTAAAACAGGTTTAACTATTTAGCATCAGATTCACCCACCTACATAAAACCCTCCAACTGTTGAAGTTGTTAAAGGGACACTGTCAATTTCAAAACTGCACGTCTGTTTAAGAATATTTTACCTTCTGTTGTTAGGAGTGATCCCTAAGGTTGGATACTTGAAAAACATTAGAGAGAAAATATTTCCTTGGAATATTTTGAGGATCATATTTTTCACTGTTTTTCTCCCTAATTTGCCCAGGCCAATGACATACACTGATGCCCACAAGGGGACCTTGAGCTGCAGTGTACGTTCACCAGCTCTAAACAGATTTTTTTACCCAAGTGACGGCCTGCCCAGGTGATGCTCTTTTGTAGTTTAAATAAAGGATAAACTATAAAGCAAACTTTCCACAGCATCAGCCCAACCCCTCATGGGACACCACATGGTTTGAGTTCTGCCCTTCATCAACAACTCCACATCTACTAAATCTTCCCAAAAATTAATTCTGACCAGCACTGGAAGAGGAGATTTCAGTGTTTTCAGAGGCACAGAAAAGATAAAGAGAGAAAAGCAAGAGCAAATGAAGAAATAAGAAGATTTAAAGACATATGAGATAAAGCAAAGGGAGACTAATACTGTGAAGCAACGAGGGAAAAGTTTTGTGGAAAAAGGAATGAAAAGCTGCTGTTAAAGACAGTATTATATTTTATATGCAGAGGGAGGCTTAGTCTGAAGTGGCATAAGGTAGCAATCATTTTTATGGTATTTCCATGCTTCTAAGTGTTTGATTTTGCTAACTTACCTTTCTTTTAGTGTATTTTTAATGTAATATAGAGATTTGGGAGTGTTTTATTTTTTGTGAATGTAATGCATAATTCTGACTGAGTCAACCTTTAATTCGATTTCCTCTTCATAATTCAGATTAGAGGATTTAAATAGAGCAGCATGATGTAAGTGAACTTTCTCTCCTTTAGCTGCAAAGCCATGGGAGATTTTGGCTAAGTTAGCTTTCACACAGCTTTATCTCTGGTGGAATAAATGGAAAGAAGAGATAAGAAAAGCTAAGGGGACACTGGCAGGCAGTTGAGGAACACCTCACACCACCAGAGCCTTGGGCTTCCCAGGCAGCACAGAGAGAAGCAGCCACTGGAGAACCAAAAGAAACTCCTGGGATGAACTCACTCAGTGGCTCATCTCCATATTTTTGCATACTGATGTGTGCTAAAGGGCACACATGCTTCTCAAGACAGCACAAAGTTGCTGCCTTCAAGAGCAGAACTGGCTGCCAATGCATTTTATATGTTGTGTAAATTGCCTACATAAAGCCCTGTTGTCCCCATGTGATCCTTTGCAGGTTCTAAATACGCAAACCAATGTGTCTCAGCAGTTGCATTTTTGGAATCATTGTGCTTCTAAGCTGTAAAAGAAGGTAGGACGTGTATCAGAAAAAGAGGAAAAGAGAGCTTTTGGTTACTTTTTTGTCTTTCTAGGGTGTTCTGAATGCCAGTAGGGCAATGGAGGTGATTCTGTCCCTCTCTTCTACTCTTGTGAGACTCCACCTGCACCCAGCTCTGGACCCCCTACACAGGAAGGGGCTGTTGGAATGAGTCCAGAGGAAGCCATGAAGATGCTCTGAAGGCTGAAGCTCCTCTGCTCCAGAGACAGGCTGGGAGAGCTGGGGCTGTTCAACGTGGAGAAGACAAGGCTCAGGGGAGGTATTAGAGCCCCTTCAAATGCCTGAAGCTGTAGAAGGACTTTGAACAAGAGCATAAAGTGACAGGACAAGGGAGAATTGCTTCAATCTGAGCAAGGGCAGGGTTAGGTGGGATATTGGGAAGAAATTCTTGACTGTGAGGGTGATAAGATATTGAAACAGTTTGTCCAGGGAAGCTGTGGCTGCATCACTCTGGAAGTGTTCAAAGCCAGGGATTGGAGCAACCTGGGATAGTGGAAGGTGTCCCTGCCCATGGCTGGGGATTGGAATGCGATGATCTTTAAGGTCCCTTGCAACTCAAACCATTCCATGATTCTCTGATTTTGTCTTTCTACAGTTTTATATTTTTAGGCATTATACATTGTAATAATGAGGACTCATGTCCTCTTCCACCTCCTAAAGTTAACTAAAGAATATACGAGTAAACTAATATTGACTGGGATAGACAGGAGGATTAATGCCTTTTCAGGGAGACAAGGGTAAGGAACAGACAGACATAAACATGTAAATGCTAAAGCTCCATTCACAATCAGAATTCATTATATGTCAGTAAAACTGCCTGAATAAATGCAAACATTTAATCCTCAGAGAAAGCTGAATTACTTTCTCTGTAAATAACTGCAGAATAGTGTTATCAGCCACCTGATATTTCTCTTCAAGTCCAGTGCAAGAGACACTCATTCAGATTTCACTATCACAGTGCACAAGACAGGAGAATTTTTATCCATATCATGATGTTTTTCTAAAACCTGGTTTTAAAGGTGGATTATGTAGACTAGAAATTCAGGGTAAAGGAAAACTGAGTATATGTGTGGATGACTTTTGCTCATATTCCAGCATAAGCAAGAATATTAATGAATCTTTTGAATAAAGGAAAGAAGTTCTGCATTAGCTGACACCCATTTTTCCAAAAGATATAACTGCTTTACTTAATGCCTGATCTAAAGCCCTGGAAAATTTTTCTTACTTCATTGTACTCCCATCTTCTCTATGGAAGACATACTTGGTCAAACAGTTAACAATTAATTAAGTAAATTAAGCACTTTGGCCCCAACTTCTTTCCAGTAAGACTTGAGTAATAATAATGATATCAGTGTGTGACATATGTGCAATGAAGTCAGCATTTGACACAATACTTCTGAAGAAACTTTCAGTGAAGTATGTACCATTAATGATGATAAAGTTTAGAGAAAAGGCTTAAAAATTGCATCCTCTTACTTAGCAGATCTGATCCTGATGATCTTAAGGAGCCTGTCAGAGATATGCTTGACTCCAAAACATATGTGCCTCATATAGAGCTGCAGAAAGGCAGAAAATAAATAAAAATAAAATTAATAACATTTTTTCATGGTGTATTTTCCTAGTGACTTTAGTGAGACTGAGACAAGTTTATGGGGATGGAAAAGCAACAGACTTGTTATCCCTTAAATATGGTAGAGTTTTAGTGCAAAGGGAAAACAGAATCAAACAGAAAAAAATCCACAGAAGTCTCCCAGCACAACTGGAGTGACAGCTTTTTCAGATGAAAGAGAGAGAAAGGGATGGAGAAAATATTTCCTGTGCTATAATATGAATGAGAAGTATTCTAAATGGTCCAGAGGGATTTGGAAAGTATCATGTTGCTTTTGTTGCTGCTGTTTGCTCTATAAGTAAGATTTGTTTATTTGAAAATTAAAATAGATTAAGTAAATTTGAACATTTTCCCCTGTTGTAGCTTTATGATGTTTGCTGCTTTATTGGTGAAAAAAAGCTGAACCTGCTCTGGAGGTTTGCTTAAGAGCCATTAGTGTGCAGTAATTTACAGCTCCTCGGAAGCATGCATTGAGCTCCTAATTGATTGCTAATGTTGATGTGCTTGATTGGATATCAAGTTATTTGTAAAATCTATTGAAAATAATTCTGTTTCTTTCCCCCTCTCTAAATTGAGAAAGATATTCTGGGTATCTACATCTATTTCCTGAGGCCTGAATTTTACAGAACCTCTCACCAAATAAGACCTTTTCAGACTGTACAATCAGGATATCCTAAAACTCCTTACTAAAAATAAGCAAAATAGAGTATTCCCATGCCCTTCTCCCCCCCCCACCATTTTGCACAAAGACATAAAAAACGTTGCTAGCACCCAGAGCCAGAGCTACTACTCCCACATTTCAAATGAGCAGCTTTAACCTCACGAGCTTTGATACCAGCTGGAACATTAACCGCTATACTTTTCCCTCTGCGGGCTGCTCAAAGTCCCCACGGTCTTTTAAACTGGGATTTACAGGTGCTGAATTGCCCACGAGGGATGAAAGAGTGACAGGTCTGAACTCTGCCATCCACTCAGGAGGCAGGGGATGGCACTCCAGGGAAAAGAGCAACCTGGAGAACAGCAGCACTGCAGATGGCACCGTGTGCTGCTCTCAGTGGGATGTGGCAGCATTTCTGTGTCCTGGGTTTGCCTGTACTTCAGGCCATGCACAACTGAGCAAAAAGTTTTTCTAATCCCAATGGAAATTGCAGCTATTAATTTGTATATCTATCTATCAAGATATATATATGGACTCAGCAGTTGGAAAGTTAGATCAGGATCAAAACATCAAAATATGTAAATGTTTACTTGTTCTTGAACTGGTAGGGGAAAAAAAGAAATTATTTACAATCATTTTAGAACAGTATTTGTTTCAAGCATTTGGAACATTGAAACAGTGCTGCTACCCCTCTAACGAAAGGAATAGTTTGAAAAGGCTGGAATTTGTGTTCCTTTGCATGCATGGCCAAAGAAGGGAAACAGAGCTGAGGAAGGGTTTGGAGCACAAGTCTGAAGGGTCTAGAGGATCTCAGCCCAGAGAAAAGGAGGCTCAGGGGGGACCTTCTTGCTCTGTAAAATTTTCTGTAAGAAGGGTGTAGCCAGGTGGGGGTAGGTCCCTTCTCCCAAGTCACAAGCAACAGGACAAGAAGAAATTTCAAAGATTAACGGAAAAAATTAGTTTTCCAAAGAATTAATATCACCAAGCAAACAGCAAAATATCTCTTAAAGTCTGTGAAACTAAGACATTAATATTTCTTCCGTGAACATTTTTTAATGCCCCTCCTGAGACAGCAGCAGGATTGGAGCACATGTTCCCTGATTTCACAGTAATTTTACACTTTTGCCTGCTCCCCCCCATGCCATGAATGCTGTGCAGATCCCTCCACAGCAGTCAACGTGACAGAAACTCCACAGGGCAAACGCTGAAGAGCTTTTGTAACACCAAGCTGCTCCCCAGGAGATCTCTCAAAGGAAAAGCCAGACTATCCTGCAGAGCCCAGTTCCAGATTTTCCATAATTTTTGTTTTATTTAAAAGATAAGTAATTAACAGTTGTATCATAGAAGAGAGAAACTTTAGAGAAGTAGGGGTCATATCTAAAATGGATTCTTTAAAAAGAGCTACAATATTTAATAAGGATATTTTGAAGGAAACATTTTGCCAGTTATTGTTGCTGTGTTTTTCTGTCTAAACATCCTACTCTGTGCTGTCATCATGCTCATTTTTCAGCTGTCAGAGCCAGAGACATGCAAACACTGAAACAGCAGCATGTCCAAATTAGCTTATATAATCATGAATAGAGCAGAGTAAATAATTTATTAGGAACCATGTATCTGGAAAACCTATCTCTGTGTTTTTTCCTATTCAGAATATACTTGAAAGAAATTTAGTATTTACACAAATTAATTCACGATCTGATTTTGTATGGAGAATTTCCAGCTTGCAGTCTTGTTGTGAATACCTCTTCATTAGGCATTAGTAGTTTGAGGGAAAGGCTGTGGCAGCACTCGGTGCTGCTGCCTGGGAACTGGGAGAGCAGGATCACATCTGTCAGGGATTTGGCCTCAATTCTTCTGTGTCTCTGACATCCCCCTGAAAGATGATGAGAATGGGGACAGGTTTTTCCTGAAGCCCAGAGGAAGCTCCTTCCCTCACAAAAGTAGGGAAATCGTGGGAAAGTGACTGTCTATGGTTCACATTCTTGGGTACCACCTAGTGGCACCAGCTTGGTTAAGGATGGATGTGAGTGATTCACAGAGCCAGGGTTTGGTTACCGGGATCTTGACGTGAAGTTTGTGTCCTAAACAACTGATCTATCAGAGCACATCGAAAAATGGCAAAAAATAACTGCAGGAACCTCCTGCAAAGCAACAGGGCAAATATTCACTGATATCACACAACAGTATTTATCCCAGTGGAATCACAATAATCCACTTCTCTGATTTTGTTGTAGTGGTGGCTGGATTATTTTAAGCCTTTTTTCTTAAGTTGCAACCACTTTAATAGAAGCTGAGTAACTTTAGGAGAGTTTGTACCAGTCTGCTACCAGGGACATGTTGTTTCCCCCATGGAGAATATCTCTCAACTAAACAGGAGCAGCGCACCAGATTCCTCCTGTGGTTGATGGTTTGATCCATCAGCAGTATAAGCTATTTGCAGACAATGCAAAATGCCTTTGTTTTATAGATTCTTTCCCCTGCGTCCTGAATGAAATGCATATCACTAACCTATTAAGTACAAATCGCTTAAAGATGTAAATTTTTTATGACTTGCTAAATGTTAATGTATGACTTGTAAAATGTTAAAGTAGTAAATAGCGTCTTTGAGCTCATACACACTAAATTTCATTCTCTAGCCCTGAGCATTTAAGTTAACAGTCACAGGGTATTTGTCAGAGAGATTTCCATAATCCTCATTTACTTAAATTTATTGTTGTTAAAAAAAAAAAAAAAAAAAAAGATAATTAAGAGTTAATGTCAGTAGAATAGAAAAATAAGCCTTTGTCAAAGGATAATGGTCTCCTACTAATAGGAGACTCTTGAGACATTCCCTAAGAATAAATGTTATGAAATATGAAACACATGATACAATACCACAATATGTAATTACAGCTATTTTATGTCAGCTGTTCTGAATGACTCCAGAAGACGTTATCAAAATCTGATTAATGTTTCCACATTCGATACTTTTTGATTTATTGATGTAATAACCAGCTGAGAAGGTCTCCTCACAAAATCAATTTATTTAAAGTTTGCCATAGAAGCTCCTGTATACCCTGCCTCCCATCTGCTAGAATATTCCCTATATTTAGAATAATATACATATAAAAATGAAAGCCACCAAGTGGAATTTGTTCTGGCTGGAAATATCAGAGACTGATATGGTTATTTGTTGAGAAGGGAGAAAGCTAGTTTCCATAGAATATTGATGAATGGTCTCCGGATACATAGCAAAGACCTAAATTCAGAGGTGTGAAATTAATGTGACTGCACCTGTGAAAACTAGCCATGAATTTGTTCCAAAATGATATATTATGAATATGTGGAGATAGCAAAGATATCCAGAGCCTTGGATTAAATCATGAGTAAATCATGAAGATCTTGGCATTAAAAACCAAACAAACAAACAAGAAAATACAGGTGATCTTTATGCCCCCTTTTCTTAGCTATTTCCAAATTATCTAGGTATTTAGCACCAAGTTATGATTCTGTTATTCATGGACTACATTCATTTTCAGGGGCTGTTTAGGAATTGGTTCTTGCTGTCAGTATAGCTTCTCCCTTCAGGTCACAAGAGAGTAGATATGCTAAATATTTCCATCTTGTAGAATAAAGAGTATTCTGTTTCAGTTTTTAATAACATTTTGAGATCTATTCCAAGCGTGATTCATTTAAATAAAAATCAATAGGCTTAGCTGCTTCTTTTGAATCATTTAAGACAACATCTTTCCATTGGGTCTTCATCAGGGGCCAAATTTTGACCTGATTTATGCTCTAGTTTAGACTGCAACCCATTGCCTTTAGAGGGTCTGCACATTGTGTAAATTAGCACAGATTTGACTCCAGGGATCTTTGGTAAGTGGCATAAATTAAGAACAGGGAAAATCTGCTCTCTTTTAAAACCCTATAAAGGTTAATACAAAATTGAGAACAAGATACAGCCCCAAGTCTCTTAGTTAAAAGGTATTAAAAGGTTTCACGGAGCAGTTTTATCCTCCCTGCCGCAATCTGCCCTCATTCTCCTGTCCTGCGGTGCCTCATTCACATCCACCACGCTGGGACACTGAGAGCCAGATGAGTCAGATTTTTCCCCCCAGAGGACCATATTTTGCACACTGTGTTGACTTCTAGCTTGGCTGATAGCACCTGGCATCAGCTTGAGGCAAAGGTGACTGTGGCTGGAACAATCATTTTAATCGGCCACGATCCCACAGGCAGCAACTTCCGTCCAAGGGAAGGATTTATGCAATTGCTAATCTGGGCATTTCATTACAAGTATTAATATTTGAGGACATCTGAGACTTATTCTGGAAGACAACTGCATAAAAAATTTAGCAGTACTAAGGAGCAATATTACTTTCGGTTTCCTTTTTTTTTTTTTTTTTTTTTTTTTTTTTAATTCTTTTTCTATGGTGCTCCCTGTACCAGTCAGCGTGGAAGGACAGGGATATTCGTGGCCAGTGAGGAGTGTTGAGCTCTCTCTGGGTAATCAATCACTTCCCCTTGGTCACCAGGATAGTCAGGGCAGGTTGCCCGCTGCCATTTGTGCTGACAGGGGTATTTTGGCAGGAGCAGGAGGGACACTAAAGAAGGTGAGATGTCCTTTAGCACTGCACAGCACACGAGCTGACTGGAGAGATTGCTTGGAATTATTGAGGGTTTTCTTAACAAGCATCAGTTCTCTTTACCTATAAGACCATGGGTCTCCTTCACAAGGATCCTCACTGCTCAAAGAAATGCTCAGTTGTAGCATATCCACAATTTTTAAAAGGAAAAATGCATAAAAGAACCACTCTTCAGCTGTGATGCGCAGTCATTTTACACAGCTTGATTCACCAGCTTGGACTAAGTTTATATGTTCTTTGAAAATAGGTCCTACTAGAAAATTTCACATGAAGCCACAAATTGTGCATTAACCTCTTGTAGGACAATTGATATTTTCACCTTTTCTTTCTGGAAGAAATGACTGCAGTGTTTATCATGAGATCTCATCTCTAGAATTAATGGGATGCAGGAAATATTTTGACCGGTATAATCTAAGACTCATCTAAAGAAAGAAATAGGGGACCAAACATCAAAACTGAAATTAAAATTCAATTTACTCTCAGGCTGCAGAGAGAGAGGCTTTCTGATGTGTGAACAAACACAGCAAATAGCCCCGATGGACTGGGCTCTGCGATGTGTTGTGGGCAGAGTTAATCATTGTGGGGTGAGGAGCTTTGCACAATCCGTGGATTCAGAGAGAGATGAATTCTTTTAGGTTTTCTAAGGAGAACTTTTTTCCAGTCTTGAGAGAAGCACGGGGCTTATTACTCACTCATGGTAAGTGATGCAAATGAATGCAAATATTTTGTGTGGGCCACAGTAGAGGGAATTTTACCTTTAAAGAATAAGATAAATTCCCGTTTAATGCCAGACATGAAACTAAGTTCAAGCACCCAAAGCACTCTCTGTGTATTTGTATATGGACAAGTTCACAAATGCAAAATGCCACAATGGGTCATGCAGCTCCCAATTCTATCTCTGTCTCTCCAAGGAATAATATTCTAACAGAATTGAGAGGTTTTGTCCCTTTCTGAGTCATGTTTAACACTCCACCATGCCCGGCTTTGCAGGAATTAGCCTTCAAAAATTATTTCAGTGGGTGCAGATATCCACTGTGGCTATGGTTTCTAGCATTTGATGCATTAATTGGTTGTTCCGCAAACACAAGTCAACAGCAAGGATTGCAAACATCTCGCTGCAATACCTGAGCAGCAGATCCATGAAAATTCCATATTCACATGCATTCGCAATGAGCGTTGTCGTTTCAGGGAGCAGCTGAACAATGAACTGTGATTAGCCTCTGCTTCCATTAGTTTTGGTATTTACCATGGAAATGCTCCTGAAATTTTAGGGATTTGAATAATTCTATTGATATTTTTCTGAGTTTTTTGATTAGTGACAAATTAATTATCTGAACATTCTAGAGTCATGAATATACAAGAGATGAGGAAATGTGACAACACCTTCCTCATTAAAATCAGCTTTAAGGCACAGGACATAAGGAATTAAAAAGCCAATGTAGCTAAACTATTTATAACTACCCAATAGTCTTTCAATCACTTTATCTAACATTAGGCTATTTTGAAAGAGACAAAATAAAACCCTCAGCACACTTAAATTCACTGACTTCAAAAGCATCAAGGTATCAATTATACTCTGATATTTTTAAGGAATAAAAAATGAGTGAGTGATAAATGAATTAATTCAAGTTTAGCTTTTCAACTACACTAATACTCATTTGGTTTCAATTTCCCAGGTCTTCCATCTCGGTTCATTTTCTGAAGTGAAATTCATTTCCATTTTACCAGCCTCTATCAGAGTGGATTTTAGAGGTCTCTAACTTAGATAAATTAGATATGTATAAAAATTGGCCAGAGGATGAATGGGGCAGGCGTTGGGGCTCACATATTTATAAAAGTCTGACAGTGTTTTTTACCTGCACTTGGAATTAAGGCAAGAACTAATTTTTTTGCTTTTAACTTGGATCACTGTGAATTTCTAAAAGCTTATTCCTCATTAATATCTTTAAAAAATAAAAAAGCAGACAAACAAATAGTGACCCCAGTTTTATGCAGAATATAATGCAGAATATAATTCAAACTAGTTAGGTGATTAATTTCAGGAGTAGTAATTTTGTCAACATTTCATTCAATTAAGGAAAGTTCAGATTTGTTATTAACACTTATAATCTATTCATACAAAGTCAGGGTCTTTTTGGCTTCATGGGATCAAACAAATGTCAGATATTTGAGATAGAGGGAATCAGCCCTTCCTGAGACAAAACACACAAACAAAGGATATTAAATATATCAACTGGGAAGTAAAGAATGAAAATTAATGAACACAGGAGATAATTAGAAAGAATAAGACATCTTTTAAAAAAATCAAATCCAAAGAATGGAAATAATAGAAAACAGTATGAGTTCTATCAATTTAAATGTGACAGCATGGTCAGGCAGACCTGAGCAAGAACTTCTGCAAGGAGCAAGGAGAGGATTTCACAGTGCTGAGTAACAGCTATAAAATAATTAAAGAAGCTACAGGTGCAGAAGCGGTGTGGGAAGTCACTACTCACTCAGAGTCAGGAAAGCAAACAAAATTCCAGGATGTGTTAGGGAAGGCAGAGAAAGTGAAAAAGCAAAGTCATGCAGTGCTGTGCCACCTCACAATATTCAGGTCCTGAACAAATACTGGAAAGGCATCTTGGAGTGGAAGTTTGGAGAAGATGACTGGAGGTTTAGTAAATGACATGGCTTCTGTGTGAAGAGCAACAAAACCTGTGGTCTGGCCAAAAATGCCTTTTATTCTGCTCTCCTACTCATGGCAAAGGCTGGCAGCACATGGTCAGTGTCATTTGGAGTGCTGGCACTGTTAGTCAATAACTATTTGTTTGTGTGATGCCAAACCATTGATAACATAAAAATCAGGAGTGATGCAAATGAATTTTGAATAGTTTATACCATAGTTTGAGCCGAATTTAGTCCATTTGTGAGATCCATGATTTAAAGAAACTTTACGTTATCAGGCACCCCCAGTGCTTTGAATTTAGAGTTTTTTCACATCTACATCTCAGTACTATGCAGTAAGATGCAGGTTTCCAACTTCTCTGCCTTGGCCACTTTGAGATTAAATTGTTGCAAGATCTCCCCATGCAATTGCTCCTTCAGTCTTTTGGTATTGCAGAAGGCACATGTGCTCCTGGGTGCTATGAGTCTTGTTCAGGCTTTTCTAATGGCTTCTGACTTGGATCTGGGATGGAATTTTTCATCTATTAATTCCCAAATGCCTCTTGATCTGCCTTTAGGAAAGGCTGTAGCTCCCCCTGAGAGGATCTCCTATAGGATAGAACTCTTTCAAAAGCCATTTCCAGTGCTCACATTCATACCAGGACTTCCCAATTTCCATGTTTAAGAACATTTAATGTACCCAGATATTATTCCTCAGAGCTAACAAAGAGCAGGTCTAACACAGAGCCCCTTGATGGGTTTATATTTACTTAAGTAATGCTGATAAGAGAGAGATATTTCAGTGATGCTTCATTCCACACTTACTTTGCAAACCAGGATAATTGCACCTAAAGAAATTAACTTGAAAGAAAAGAAAGTAAACAGCTAATGGAATGAACAATTTATTTAACATCATCTATTCCAGAAGTTTTCAAAGCTAACCTCTAACCCATCCTTGGGTTGCACATCCTCAGATTCCTGTCACACATTGGTGAGAGCTCCATTTGTGCTATGTGTGACCCTCATATCCAATACTGGTGCCCTGAGACTATGTGAGAGAAAAAGTTGTATTTTAATCTACCAGATACTGTATTTGAACAAGTAAAAAAAATGAGTAAACCCATTGCTTTCTGATGAACATTAGGTAATCAAACAAGAAACACACATGATACAATTTAGTCAAAGAGAGGAACATTTTGCAAGCCACAGGTTCTCCCTTATAATAGTTTTTATATGTCTTTAATTTTGTCTCCAAAAAGCAATAAAGCAGAAGTTGTTTCTACAATGCAGACAGAAAATTGATTAATTAGGTGTTGATCATTGTCCAAGGGTACTTCAGAATTTCTAAACTCATGCATATTTAATAGGAATTTTGTTTTTATTTTAAATAAAAATCCCAATAAAGAGATTAACGGTTAACCTGCTGATGATTTACATATTGCTATGTGCTATTATTTCTGCTACAATTATCCATTATGTTCTTCTGTTTGCTCATACCTAAAAGTCAGACTTGGAACATTTTGGTCCTTTTTTGCATTGGATGCTCTTTTTGCTCACCTTAAGTAAACTACTGTATAGCTGAAAATGAGAATCTGAATATAATAGCATATTGCAAGCAATTTATTGCTTGTACTGCTCATTTCAACTCTTTTTTTTTTTTATTTTCATTTTTTTTGACAGGAATGCAATTTGCATTTTCTTATTAATACTGATAAGAAGCCGGACATTACAGTTATTTGAAACACAAGTCAATTTGGTTTGCCCTTCAAACAAAATACTCTTTTGTTACGAGACTTGGCAGCTCTGTGGTGCAAGATTGATAGGTCTGAATGCTGAATTCTTTGTAACAGAAAGGTTACCAGCAAAGACTAAAGCTGAGAGTGACTCTGATGCTACCTACAGGTAATTTTTTTTTAAAAAAAAGTAAAAAAAATATAATATACCTGTGAATTTTAATTTTAAGTCCATCTGAATAAATGTGAATTTTAACCAGTGCACTCAGTGTACAAAAGAGAATCATTGCAAAGGACTTTTTGGAGCAATGCTGAAGCAGAATGTACAATGCACCTTCTTCAAGAATAGAACACAAATCCTTTTTAAGGGAAGGAGATTTTTATACACAGTCCAGCTCATAGGGGGTTTATAGCCAAGGTCATATAATTTTATAGTCAATGAAACCAATGCCAAGCAGATAATAGGCTGCTGTGCTTAGAATATTTGTTTTTCATAAAAAATGTAAGTCTAGTGCCTCCACTTCTCTTACAGGTAACTGAATATTTTATTTTTAAAATTTTGATATAAAAAGGCTTTTCCCCCCTGTTTTTGTAGCTGTTGTTGTTTTCTCTGTTCTGTTTTTTTTTGTTTGTTTTCTTTTTATTTTTCCTTAGGAAGGTTTTCTTCTCAATCCACATCTAAGGACATAACTTGATTCAGAAGCAATAGTATCTTAGGTTTCTTAGTGCTTTTGTTCTTCTTTGTAATTGAAAACTTAAAAATAATATTTTCATGTCTAAAAAAATGGTTGAGAGGGGAGGGGTAAGAGTAAAAGGCAGCATGAAAGAGAATGAGAAAGAAAATGGAGCAGACCATAAAACTATTTTTCTCTTTTATTGTCATTATTATTAATTCTTCCACCTGAAACTTAGGTCCCAGAAGTACTGGAGAAAATAGTCACCTCTGAATAAATGTCTCTCCCTTTCAAAAGAACTCTCTGCTACCACCTTACCACAGTGGATAAAGAAAAGTACCCAGTTTTGGTTGTTTGTTGAGGGTTTTTTACTGCATTCAAACAGGAATAATACAAACTATGATCCAAGCCCATTCCCTGTGATAATAAGGTGAGTTTGGCTGATGAACTTTTAGGATTTGTGTTTTGCAAGACTGTATGGATGAGAATTTTCCTCTCAGTAAAGGATCCAAGTGTGACAAGTGAACACCTCAGGCTTTGCACTCGCAACTTACAAGCAGGTCATTGATTAGAGTTCAGCCTGGACTGTGCCTCACCACATGGTGAATGCTTTTATTGATAAAGATACTCTTTTTATTAGAGACATGACCCTGTCAATGAAAAACACAAAAAGAAGAGATGCCACACAATCCTTTGGTGCTTAAAATAGAGTTTTCTTCTAACTTTATAGAAACACATCAGGGCTTGGGGATCATATGACACCAATTTGATTTATACAAACTCCCTCCACTGTTTGTAGGTTGTACTAGACTTCAAGGACAGTTTTCATGTTGGAATGACAGAATGGCAGGATTCAAGTAAACAGAGCAGTCAGGGTTTTTTATTTTCTTCTCCTATTTAATATAATTGCTAGTTTTTTTTTTCTCAGAGTGACCCTGAAAGTCATCTCAGTAGTAATGAAATTGAGCTGCATAAAAAAGCTGTCTGATTTGAAGAAAAAATTAAGGTCCCAGGTTTTCATAGGTAAGGAGCCCTTCACAGTCTGACAATTTATTTTTAAATTGACCATCTCCAACAGAATAGATGCCTTTACCACATAAAGCATTACAGTTTTCTTGATGAGTGGGTACAGAAGAGAGAAATATGTCTTGATCTGCCATGTTTAGTTAACTTAATATCTGTTTTCTAACTTCACCACTCCTGCTTATCCTCCCAGCCAGCTGTCTCAGGGCTGCTCCTATTCCCTCTGTCCATGAGCCTTAAAGAAGGGGTTAGGAAGATTCCAATCAAGCACACTATACATAAAACACTTAAAAGGGAAATTAACTTTTTTTTTTTGCTTTTTATATTCATAATTATAGAGTCATAGAATCATAGAATGGTTTGGGTTGGGGGGGGATCTTAAATACCATCTCATTCCATGGACAGAGACACATTCCCCTACCCAAGTCCCATCCAGCCTGGCCTTGGGCACTTCCAGGGATGGGGCAGCCACATCCCTGGGAAACCTGTGCCAGGGCCTCATCACCCTCACAGGCAAGAGTTTCCTCCTGACATCTAATCTGATCTCTCCTCTTCTAGTTTAAAACCGTTTCCCCTTGTTATCCCATGGCCATCTGCCAGTGTAAAAGTCACTCAGCAATGCTGGGCACATGTGAGTGAGAAAATGTACTGAGCTCAGCTCAGGTGATTTTTGAGGGTCCATGAGATAATTCTCCAGTAAAGGGAGAGCTCAGAGTACCCAAGCAAGGTCTGGGGAGCTGGGATGATGATTCCTTTTTCCCTGGAAGTGTGGCCACTCTCAGCTCCCACTCCAGCAAGTTTGCTCCACATTCATTCCCTGAAGTTGCTTTACTTGGTGCATTCCATGACCACCTTAAAGCATTAAAGCATTTTCATATGGATAAATGTGTTTTCTCTGAGGAACAGCAGATGTTGCCCAGCATTCATATGATACAGCCCATTAGATATTTAGGATATTAATTGTATAGGGTACTCTTTCCTAACTTCTCTAACTTTGGGAAGAACTATGTCTTCCCCCCAGCTTTGCCACTGTTGTCTCTTTACAATATTTTTGAGCCATTCCTGATCTATTCTGTCATTCTCACATCTGAAATGTTAACAACCAGAAAGCGTGATGCTCTTCTAATGAAAGCCAAAGGATGCCTTACTGACACCATAAAAATCAGACGTAAATGAACTGGGCCAATTATTTCTGGATATTTCTTGCCTTGACTCTCTCACAGCATTAAATTTTCATTTTAATAGAAAGCAGATGAGTTTAAGTAACACAGCCTGTTTGTTTTTGGGTTACATCCTCAATCTCTGACAGCAGTTGCTACATGTGCTGTCTCTTCAACACACCACCATACCCACCAGCTACTTCTGTGTTAAGTTATATCCAGTAATGTTTTTTTCCCAGTATCAATCAGAACCATGAAGTAGAATGGATAGCTAGACGTAGGAGTCAAGATTTTGATTGACAGTAAAGAGCAAACAATATTTCCAGCTCAATAAATGTCAGTGAGCTATTGATAAGCAAGATAAACTGTAATAATCTCTGGAGCAGAACATTGTACTAGAATAGTTAAAAAGAAAAATTAAAAAAAATAAAATTGTAAAGATTTGATTTAGGTGGAAGAAGCTAAATCAACTATTTGAAATCTTTTGTACATTTCTGCAAAATGTAGTTCACAATGCTATATGAACAGATGTTATGGAAAAAGGAAAAGTAAGGAGCTTGCTTTTATTAATTCTGTAGATGCAATGAGAGGACCCAAAAGAAACACAGCCACATAAAGGACAAAAACGTTAGTTTTGTATTCCTGAGTTAATGTTCACTTCTTATACCCACAATATGAAAGGAGTAAATTTAATCATCACATATGATATGCCTAATACCATATCTGGTCTAAATATAAGGGTAGTAAAGTACATAATAGAAATCAGTAAGGATCATTTCCAAGAGTTAGGCTGAAACAATATAAAAGGAACCATGCACAGAAACCTGTGCATGAAACATATTCCACTGTGTGTGGGAGCTCTCTTTCTGTTTCCTCGGTGCAGTTGACCAGATTTACAGGTGGATATACTTGGGATCTCTGGATATTCATTTCCATAGTGCATGTATTATATGTCTCCAAAACCTGTTGAGTATTGTCATTTATATAACTTTCCTTTCCTTTTGGGGGAGGCAGATGGGAAATATAAAACATCAATTTCTTGTGCCTAGGAGTCATCATGTTGTCTTCTCATTAATCAGGAGTAAGTCCAGTCCTAGAAGATTACAAATTTTGTAGCCCATCCTTATATTTTCAGACTCTAGAGATCTTTTCAGGGAGCATGGCAAACCAGAAGTCGATACTTTGACTTAGGGAGACTTGGATGAATAAACAGGTTATCCCTCTTCTTTCTAAAACCTGGCATGCTGCTCCTCAACTTCCTTCAATAATCCAGCATGAAGAAAACGAACCAGTTCAAAATTTTTAAGTGATTCTAAATCTTGAATTTCTGTGTGATTTTCTAATTTTATTTAGTAAACTCTGATTCAAGTAGTGGATTCACACCTTATTCTCAAGCTGAGAAACTGTTTATATTTTCCCCCAACTTGCATAACCAGTTGCAAACAGGAAGGCTTTGGAGAATGTTCTGTGCCTGTGAGGAGGTAAGAGGTAAGGTGAGTCTGACTGACAACAGGTGGCTGATGCAGAGCAACTTGGAATGATATTTTGGTAATAAGAATTTATTATTTATTTGGTGACAGAATATTTTTGGGCAGCGGAAAAAGATATTATGATTTATCTGTCTGCTCAATGTCTAGTGGATAAAAATCTGTAAAGAACCAATGTCAATTAGTCTTCTAGTAGCACATTATTATTTTGGTAGATTCAAGATTGAGATGCATCTAGATCAAAGTTTTAAAAAGTGTTTTGTTGAGGTTTTATTGTTTGCTTGTGGGGCTTCTTTTTTGAGTCTTTTGTCAAATATTTTGTTTTCTATAACAGAATGTCAATACTTAGGAAGGAAGTTTTTCTGGGAGACACAGAATGCAGATATTTAGGGAAGAGAAGAGATTCTAAATCATGAATATCCTTTTAAAAACTCAGTGGCTGTACTTGATTTTGACCCACGTAAGAATAATGTGATGTAGGGTCACATCAGAGGTTTCTCTGCAGCCTAAAATTATTAATTTGGTCGAGGTCTTGTTTGTATTTAATCCTCAATATCTGTGTGACATAAGAGTACATTAAAGTTTATGTCTAAAAACAAGCTACAAAAGGGAAGATCTTTCACACTGCTGAGTGCTCACTGATTTCTAGTGCCTCCATTTTGGGGAGGAAGGGATGTGCACTCATCAGAGGCATCTAAAACTTGTTCAGAGCTGTCAAAATTACTATAATCAGCCTCCACTCATAATCAGCTTCAGTGAGTAAGTATTCAGCTAATCTAAAAATTGATCTCAAGAGTGTCTCCAGCCGCATGTTCAAGTGGGACCCGAAATGAGGGAGTGCCCTTGGGACTCTGGGTTCACTGCTTGGCCAGGAAGGCTCCAGCACCATGAGGAATCAACCAGCTCTGCTGCAGCCTCACCCTCCAGCAAATCCTCTCCCTCAACTGAGATCAATTTATTGCTATGGGATCTGCTCCTGGTTTTCACTGCAGGCTGATGCAGAGACAGCCATTAAGTGCATGCATGGATCTCGGGGGCTGTGTTTATAACTGGGTTCTGTGCTCAGCACCAGGCCTCAGGCCCATTCCTTTAATTCAGTGAGAGTAGGATGAACTATATGGTCCTTCCCTATAGCCAAATCATGAGATCATGGTAGTCTGACAAGTGCCTGGTATATTTTTTTCCCCACTTGTGGAAATGCTACAGTTTTAATGTGCATTTTTTACTAATGAAATTACCATATTTTGCTTCCTGTCTATTCACTGTCACCAACTTAGCTCAAAATAAAATAAAGGAATCTAACAATTAGGATTCAATGTCTGGGAATGATGTTGCCTTGACTGAGAGTTCTGGAAATGGCATTGTCATTTTACAACAAAGAATAGCAACAATTTGCTCAGTGACACTGAAAGGCCACCCACGCTCTTTTACCTCTCACAACATTGATTTGATGGGATCCATCTCAAAGGGAAAGAGAAAGTAATTTTAGCTATGAAATTCTTGCCTTTTCCCTTTTCTGCAAGGCTGGCCACAGGTGATTATATAGTGTAAATACCTCTCCATCATCACACAGGCTGTGAACATCAGCAGTGAGCACAGAGGATCACCTGAGATGGGGTAATAACAACCTCCTCTCAGCAACAGAGATGACCAGATTGAAGCAAGACCTCAAGTGAATTGCACCTATACAGGATTGAACATGGATATCCATTCTGGGCTGCTATTAATTTACATTAAGGAAAGAAAAAAAGAAAAAGGAAAAGAGAAAAAAAAAAAAAAAGAAAGAAAAAGAAAAAAGAAAAAGACAAGTGTTGGACACTGACCTGTTTCACCTTTCTCCTTGTCATTTAAGATAAAATTACCTAAAGCCTTTTTCTTAGCCATAAATTTGTCAGATTTCTTGCATTTTATGTTTTAGCCCTGTGCAAATAAAAAGATGGGGACATCTGTTACAAGATGAAATCCTTCTTATCCTGTTACCTATCCCCTCAACTATTTTCTGCCTGCCCAGTTCCCTCACAAGTGTCTCATACTTGGACTTTTCCTCTTACATACTGAATGACAACCCTGTATTGATCTGGCAATAAAAAATCTCCTAATTTAAATCCCCTTCAGGCTTTTCCTCTGTCATGACAACTTTGGGAAATCATCCAAAAGAATGGAAAATTATTTGGATGAGGAGAGGCATGAAAAAATGTATCTTTAAAGAGAACAAGTGTATGTAAGTCCCATGTTCTACCTTTTTTCTGGCCTTACAGAACTGCCTCCTTCTCAGAAGCCTTTTCAGAAGCTCTCTGGACCCACTCTTTGGGGAAAAAAGGAAGAAATAGGACTAAGTAGCCATGTCCTGACTCCCATCAGTCCAAAAGGGCGAGTCAAAAAGGATTCTCAGCTCAAGTGCCCTGAGCCAGGCCAGGACCACTGCTGACAGCACCACATCCTGTGGGGAGCGTTATGAGATGTAGGGCATTGCTTGGACACAATTAATCACTTCACAGATATCCTCAATGCCATCATTCAATCAGTTTGGGATTTGCTTACGTTTTTAACAACTTCCAAGCAATTGCCAAAGTTATCTGAGGATGAAGGTTCAGGTAAATAACTTGGTGCACATGGATTACTAGTGGGGGTGGAAAGCTTCTCCTTTCCGGGAGACTCTCACCATATGGAGCTTCGAAAATTAAAGATTTTTGTTGTCTGTGTACTGTGCTGTAACTTATTTGGGTTCCACTGAAAACAAATCAAGAAAAAAAGTGGGATTTTCTCTTCCTTCTCCTCCTTCATTCTCCATCCCAGAAGATGGTGGATGCATAGTCTCCTTATTGGAAATATTTCAGTTCCCTTGATCATAACATGTTTCTTGTACTTTGCAGCATGCTGTTGTTCTTAACTAGACCAGTAAATGCTAATATATTTTCTTACATTGCTTTTTACCTTGGTGACTCAAGAAAATCAGATTCTAGAGGAGTTATTTTAAATCTGACTTTAGAGGACATTGGATAGGATCCTGAGTTTGAAACACCTTGCTGTGCCATCACAGAAACACATTTTGGTCCTCGCTATTAGAAGATATTATAAATGGCAGAGATGATTTTTTATTCATAATTCACTTTTGAAGCTGATGCAGCTGGATAAATGCATTCTTTAAATGGCTTTGAACCCTTTTTAAGTATGAATTTCCCATGCAATATATTGGGACAACTGGTTCATTAGACCTGATTTCTTTTTTTTTCCTTTTTCAAATTTTGCTTTCATGTGCACACTACCCTGAGGATTGTGTTTATTTTCCAGTGCTAATGATACCAAAACTGATAATGCTTTTCACAAAATCAGCTACCAAAAGGTGATGTTCCAAGTTTATCTTGCATTTACTTTCATGATTCTGGGTACTCACTAGAAACCATAAGTCCTGAGCTAAATTGCTGACTATAACTACAACCACAATGATGCAGAATTATGGAATTGCAGAATTAGAGAATGGTTTGAGTTGGAAATGTCTTGAAGCTCATCCCATTCCACCCCCTACCATGGGCAGGAACACCTTCCACTACCCAGGTTGTTCCAAGCCCTGCCTAACCTGGCCTTGGACACTTCCAGTGATGAGGCAGCCATAGTTTCTCTGGGCAGCCTGTGGACTGATCCTAAGTAATTGTGACAATTGTTATCCTTAAAAGTTATTAATATTTTGGAAAATTATGAGTCATGAAAGGAGCTACATATACAAGTAAGACAATTCATTTGATAAATCCCAATTTCAGTGCTATTGACTGTATATTCCTGAGGAACAAAGAAATCCATATATCAATAGTTGTCATCTCCAAAACCCACCAAATTAAATTAGTGTTAATTCACATTTCATTATAAAATTATTTTTATCAATCATCTTAGGGCTCTATGTAACAAAGCCTACAGTGCACAACGGAGAAATAAAGCCAGGAAATTAAATCAGGAAAACTTACAAAATACATTATCTAGATTAAACCTATGATTCTGCAGATATTTAAATTCAGCATGAAATTGACCCACAATATTCCAGAAGGGAAAAAACTGCAATTTTATTATAGAAGTATCCAGACTAGTCTCCTTTGCATCATCTCCCTCTCTGCAGGTGAGAGGTTTGAGGGATGACAGTAGATGTATATATATATATATATATATATATCCCATGTCTTCCTGAGCCCTTTTCAAAAGCAGACATGCTTTATGATAATAATAATGAATTTCCTATATTCTCAATGCTTATCATTTTGAACAAGAATTATACATCATTCAATTCTGACGACTTTTTGGGTTTTTCTCAGCTCTTAACCAGACAAACACCCATTCACAGCACTTCCCACCAAGACCCAAGTAGCTGCAACTTCCTGCCTTTCACACATTGATCTATAAAGGCAATGATAATTCTGGTTTTAAAAAGGTTTCCATCTTGTTCTATATAGAGGGATTGCACTGGCCCAAAGCTCCCAATTTCACCTAAAATTAGCTCTGAAACCTTCCTGAAATTTGAAATAATACAACGTTACACACCCTAATTTTCTGTTGGTGTGTCAGCAATGAGTCACTTTACCCCTGGTAAAAGCAGGGCAGGAACAAGCAGTCCTGCCTCCTGCTGTCTCCTTCCTTGCCCCATTGAAAATGGAGCTTGGTGGGATTTCTAAGAGTTAGTGAGGTGGATGTTGAACTCGGACTGTGCATCAGCCTGAGCTTACCTGGGAGAGAGCAGGCCTCCCTCCACACCCCTCTTTTATTTGTGTGGTCACTGGCACGAATTCATTGTGCAGTTGTGCACTTGAATCCTCTTTGTTATGATGTTTTGTCTGGAAAACAAGATCTGGGAATGCTTTAGTGGATTCTGGTACTGTCATGCAACCATTCTCCCAGGTATTTCATGGGTTTCCCCAAGCTTGCAAAGATAAGCATGGGGCAACTCCAACTACCCCAAACATGCTGCAGAGATGGATGTTACAGAGGAGGATGTTGCAACAATATTTAAAGATAGCCATCTTCTGTTTTCTCAAATATAACTAAATATTCTCTTTTTCAAAATGTCTTGAAAACTGCTCATTCACTGTCTTTGTTTGCACAACCCTGTTCTCTCAAAGCTCTCCTCCATGCACACGCAGTTTTTTGCTGACCCCTCCCTCCCTAGCTAAAAAGCATTAGAGCCACCACTGCTGGGCACACAATCAAACCAGGCTGAGTTAGAGTAGTTCAACAGATTATACTTATTAGCCAAGTGACTGCAGCTAACTTTATACACAGGGCTTTTTTCTGCAATGACAAGCACAACACTTTAGCTTAAACCTCTGTGGAGGAAATTTAAGTAAGGTCCACTGCTTTATGATTTGGGTTTTGAAAGTGCCTTTCTGTGGTCTCAGTCAAATAACTTAATTTTACCCCATGATGTTTCAAATGCTCTCCTCTTAAAAAAGACTTGTTTGACATGAAGGACCATAAAAAAATTAAAGATGTTTTTGTTAACTGCTTATTTGAAATGCTGAAAGGAGATCAATATGTTGATTTGCATGAACAGATACTGATTAGCATGAGCAGATATTTGAGAATGTGAGCGAAGTGGTAATGTTTTTTCCTAACTAATTAATACACACAAAACACTGAAAAAAAAGTCTTACAATTCACTGAATATAGGAGTATACAAGGCCTGAAATTCCCTTCAGTTAATTCAGGTAATTACTGCCAAAACATTTTTTTTAAAAGGCCTGAAAACTTCATTATGATGCAGTCACTGCAGTTACCAGCCAGGACAACTTGAAAGCTATTCAATAATGGTAGTTTGGGTCCAATTTGAAAAGTAGCCCAAGACAGGAAGCAATTTTCTCATGCCATAAAACACTTTCAGATTACAAAGGTCCCATTCTGGGGTAGGGGAGGACCAAGAGGTTTCAGAAATTTTCACCATAAAGCAAAATTATAAAAACTCACTGCTGGAGGCATTTACACAAGGTGTGACAGAGCCAAACTTGGCTCTTCCCCTGTCTGATTTAGGGTTTTCAGGCTCCTGGAGATCAGTGCCTGCCAGCCTATTGCATATTCCTCTGCTGATTTTCTGCTGGATGGGGCTGCTTTTCACAGGTAAATAAACAATTTTTGTATGAAAAGATGTGTAAGGGTGAGGAAAGGATGCTGAAGAAGTATTTGACTCAAAACAATGGCATTATCTTGTTTCCAGGTGGGGACCATGACACCCAGAAGGTCTTTATCACTGTGATTCCTCTTGGGATAAATGCTATTTTGGAAAAGGAATCTTGGAGGTCTTAATGATCCTATGGTTCTATACCCCAATGGGGATACATGCTCATCTATTTGAGCAAGGTTGTGTTCAGGTAGTTTGCATCAGACAAAAACAGACGTAGTTTTCTCTTTATGTTACTGGAATTAGAATTTTCACCGCCAATTTGTATAACATTTTAGGCAAAAGTTTTCTCAAAACTGTTACTTTCCCATAAAACACTTTGCTTTATTACAGTAAGAATTTTCTAATTAAACATTCTGCTAAAAAAATTTAAAAATCCCATGTGAGTATACCGTATTTTTTTCCTCCAGTAAAGTTGTTGGTGGAAGTTGTTGCAAGCTGGAGTCAAGTTTAGAAGACCATTGTCAATATGTAAAATAAACCATTTAATCATAAAGTCTGCTGCACACTGAGGTCATGGTGGACTGACTTGACTTATATTTGCTGCAGAGAGGCTGAAAACTATTATTTTTCCCACCTTCTGCTCAGTCAACCATCTCAACTCCTATTGATTTCAACAGAGATTCACTTGCTTTAAGGTTTGATTTGCAAGTTATACATTTTGCATTTGACCTATTACCAAGATACACCTTTACCCATATTCTCTATTTCTGTCCATACATTTTAATCCAAACTTTTACAAAGGAAAATATATACATTTTAAAAAATTCTTCTTATTCAAGACTAAATCAGAAAATAAACAATTTTTAAACTGTTCATAAAGAACCATAATTTTTTTGTCATATTGATTTTTTCTATATCATGATCAGAAATAGAATTAGAATCAATATCTTTGTATTCATAATATAGGAGTAACTTTACAGAATGGGCTAGGCTTATAAACTTTGTGTCCCTGACTTAGGAAGTTATTTGGTGTTATTGTGGACAAGATCTAAAAATTATGTAGTGCCTAAAGGGTGACTCAGGTGAAACTGAATCATCCCAGCTGAAGATTTTGCTCAAAATCTCCTTCTGGCTGTGAGGTACCCTGGGCATGCCCGGGTTGACCTCCTCTGCTACCCACAGCTTCTCTCCTGCACCCATCAAGATGATCAGAACTCAGAATTATTTTTTTTTCCTTAAATTTCTTTTGAGGAATTTGATCTAATAGCTGTTCAGAGATCACAGCCAACAAACATGTGAAGAATACAGATGAAGTGACGTTATTTTTAAAACTTGGCACTCGAAGAATGATTGGTGGCAGTGCTCATGTGTTATATACACTATTTCTTACAGTGTTTGCCCAAGAAATGGAGAACATATATTTCATTTTACTTTCTGCCAGAGAAGGTGCAAGCCCACATTCCCAGCCCCACAGTGCAGTTCCTTAAGCAGTACACTACAAGCTGCTGGTGGGTTTCTGATCTCAGGACCAGAGGTATTTTCCAAAGACAGTTAATCTAGCAGCAGAGTTTAATTGCTTCCAGCAGGGAAGGGAGCTGCACTCCAGGCTGCTGTGCCTGTACAAATGATCAAACAGTTGGCAGCTTCACAGGCACTGGGCCTGCTGCTGGCCTTTTCTAAAACAAACCCCTGCCAGCATGTGAAGGGATGGTCTGAGGTGCCTCTCCCAGGCTGAGGGGCTCAGATGAACCATTCCCCCACCTCAGCCACCACCTGGCCAGCAGACAGATAAACCTGGTTGGGGCAGGATGGGAAAGCCTTCTGCATTCTCAGCATTGGTTTATACCACACATCACACTGCCCTTATCAGCTCCTTTCCTGAATAGCCTCATGGAGACTTTCCCTGTGGTGTGCTCACCATCCCAACGACGTTTTGTGCAAAACGACTAGCCCTCAATAAACTGCATTTGTTGAAACACTTCTGAGGGGCTTTCTTTCCCTTAGTTATTTAAATAGTACATTACTATAGCAACTAGTGGCTCACTATCTTTAATGTATTAAACTTCATTACACCATATGAGGCAGGAGAATATTATTATTTTACTTTACAAAGGTGGGAACAAGATACAGATACTAAATGGGTGTTTACACAGAAAAGCTATATTAGAATTTCAGCAAAGAAGACACATGCAGGTTAACTCTATTTTAGCAGCCACTGGTAGCAACAGGGGCAAAGACAACCTAATGTAGACTGGTAACTGTGAGCCCAGATCTCCAGCTGGAGACCTGAAAACTCAGGGTTAACTGAAACCTGCCCCTGCTCCCCTGCCAGGAGTTCACATGTTGAGCTCGTGTTCATGCACATTTTGCAGCCACATGTTACTTTGCTTCAGTGATGATGGGCAGGGCCTTGTTTTTCATGAATCATAGCACAATATTTCAATCCTTTTCTGCCACAGGAACCGAGTCCTGGAGAAAGCCGGAGCATCATCCAGCACAGAGCCACGGCCCCAGCACCATCTCCCTCCCACTGCCAGGTCAATCCTGCATGGAGCAGGCAAAACTCTGCAGCACACAGGGTTCTGTGTGTCTGTGTGTCATACCCCACACAGGACCAGGCCATTTAAGATGTGTCACTTCTCAAAGTCACCATAATTTAACCTAGAAAGCACAAGAATTTATAGCACTTTATTCACGTTGCTGGCACATGGCTCCTGCAAAGCAGATTGGCAAGTGAGGTCACTCCCTCATGCAAAAGAAAGGTGTTGTATTATTCTGATACTCATTTTGATCTTTAATTTATTTGCTTCATGTAAAAAAAAAAAAAATTAGCTACAGATATGTAGAGAATGTCTGCTAACGGTAGTGCTCTGAGGCTTATCAAAAAACCACAAGGTTGAAAAAGAAGCTATATAAGCTATATTTTGAAAAAGAAAGAAAAAATCAGATGTCAGATATGAGTGTATTTTTTTAAACCCTTCCCGAAAATTATTCTTCAGCTTTAACAGCAGCAGTTGCTTCAATTAGACTTTCCTTTTTTTTTTTTAATATTTCAATTAAGATGTTAGAAGAAGTAAGTTTAGATTTAGATTTAACTCAACCAATGAGTCAATAATTATAAAACACTGCAAATGATGAAGGTATCTAGTATTAACATGAGTTTGGCCACTCATACAGATAATGAACACGGGCCTGAGAAATAGTCTATGGAAGTCACCTGAAGACTCCCTAATAACTTCAAGAAGCTGCAAACAAAACTGTTGGATAGAATATTGTAAAGCCTGACTGAGCCCTGCACTAGAATTTGCATGGGAAACTGTTCTTCACACTGAAATCATCTTCTGGAGCCTCAGGCTGTGGTTTCCAAATGTTCTGCCACTAGTCATGATGGCTGCATAGAAGAGCTTGAAAAACTTAGCTGAAGGTAAAACACTGCAAAAACACATCCCTGAGTGTTCAAAGTCTGAAATAGTGTTTGTGAGAAGCAGGAATGCAGCATTCATCTGAGAGGCTCATTAAATCCCAGACCCTAGAGTAAGAGCTGGCAAAGAATTCGATGTGTGGGGACGTAAAGAAACAATGGATTCCAAATCGATAGGTAACACAGTTGTTACTGTAACTGAATGTTGTTCTTCCCCTTTGGCCATATCTCTGTTATCATGAGACTAAACAGCAGAGATTTCATTCATTTCACTGCCCTAGTAACTAATCTATCACCTGAGCCACTTCTGTGTGCATGATCAAAAGTGGTTTTGAAGAATAAGTGCTTGTTACCAGGTTTAAGAAAAAAAAAATAAAAATTCTAATTTGTTGAATCAAATCCAGCATTGGAAAGGAAAAAAAAATAAAACAAACCAAGAAGTAATGAGGGAGTGTCAGTGCTGATAGTGGGAAAAGCCTGAGGATGTGCCTTGCATTGCAGCACATCATCAAATGCTGTCAGGGATGCACTCTGTCTGAGGATGCCGGCATGTGCTTCCCGGAGAGAATAATCCTCATTTCCCAGGCAGCAAAGCCTCTGCTGATAGCAAGGATATGGGATGGAGGGAATTGCTGTGAGAAATGCAGGGGAGTGCTCCCACAGCCCAGCTGGAAGGAGAAACAGATAAACCCCTTGTATGGCTTCTCCTCAGGGAACAGCTCAGCACCTGTGAGTGGTTTTGCAAAGAGAACTGAACGATCTGCTGAGGCCAGGGAATAATTTTGCAAGATGTCTGGGGGCACAGAAAGGAGCCCTGCTTGGAGGACAAGTTCTGGGGGTGCCAAAAGTTGTTTCAGCTTTCTTTTTGTCAATTTAAAGCGTGTCACCTGAGGGGGTCTTATTGCTGTGTTCAGGGATTTTTTTTGAGTTTTTAATAGGATTAAAAAAAAAAATTAATAGTTTTTATTTTTTAACACATTTAATCAAAGAATCATCAAGGTTTGAAAAGGCTTTCAAGGTCATCCCATTCCATAATCAGCCTAGCTCCAACATAAATATCCCTAAACCATATCCCCAAGTGCCACATCCAGACACCTCTGGAACATTGCCAACAACTCCACCACCTCCTGGCCAACTTATTTCAAGGCCTGAACACTCTTACAGTGAAATTTTTATTTGTAATATCTAATCTGACCCTCCCCTGGCACATCTTAAGGCCATTTCCTCTTGTCCTTTTCCTTTAGATAATGCAGGGAGGATTGACCCCTCCTCTCAGGTAGTTGTGAGGTCCCTCACAAAGAAGTTGTCCTGAAAATATTAATGGGATTAAAAAGCCCAACAATCTGATTGCCAGGTTTGTCTGGGACTGGTTGTTGGCACTGTGGCACAGACCTTAAGGATCCTCCATCCTTCCCAATTCTTTATTCACCTTATGACATGACCCAGCAAAGGCCAAGTGCTGACACTCCTCTCCCACTCCTCCTCCTCCTCTTCCTCTGCTCTGCTCCAGCCCTTTGAAACAGTCCATTTGCCTCTGAGCACTGCCTGGGTACTCCTTGCCACTCTATCCACCTTTTGTTGCTTCCTATGGAGTCATGTGAACTCTCTGTCTCTGGATTGAAAGCCCCACTTTGGGGACTGATGTGAAAAGCATTTCTTTTAAAATGAAGAAAGCAAATGGATTTTCTTTTTTTCTTTTTTTTTTTTTTTTTTTTGGTAACCATCAAGGCTATGAATAAGAGCAAGGAAATACATGAAAGTCACCAGCTGATGGGTGCTAAAGGTGTCCACTTTGGATGGATTATCAAATACATCTTCAAATATTTCAAGGCACATTTTATAACAGGCATTTGACTATTAAAATAATAGTAAAAGTAAAAATAATGGATTTTTTAAAAAAATTTAAATCACATTCTCTTTTCAGTCTATAACAATATTCCAGTTAATGACTTGATCTATTATATAGTTCTGTTATATGCTAATAAAGTTAATATACTTCCCATTTCAAAAGTGCTTTCCAGGATTATTGTATCAATTACTCTTATGAAAGCCTTCTGATGGTCCTGGGGGTGGACTGTGCAAATCCAAGGAATATTATTATGCCTCCCTAACTCTTTAAAACATGGTCAGTGTAGATGCTGTGTTTTGAGCATTGTTAAACCAACACGTTGCTGTTGTGTATTAGCAAACTCTTTCGCAAGAACATTGTCAAAAGAAAATAATGTCATGGTTATCTGTACATTGAGCAAACTAATGGATCTGAATAGAATTTCAATGTGGTAAATAATCTTCTGTCTGCTATAATTAAGGAAGTAGTTGAAAAGAGGAAGATTACTTATCTGCTAGCATGAAAAGAGTGTGAATGAAAATAAATTGTGTGCAGCCCTCTCCAGGGAAAGGGACCAGCCCTGAGTGCTCACTTTGGGAGATTTATGAGTTCCTAAACACATTCCTGCATCTGCCCCGCTGTGCATGAGAGGCAGGAGGACGGAGGGGAACCTGTAGCTTTTTGCTCCTGTTCTCTCTGTGTCAGGAAAACTCATTGCCAATGTCATTGTGGCACCAGAGACCCAACACCTCAGTGCATGACATCAGCAAATTATTCTCCACTCAGGTGTGGAGAATGACAAGACATTTCTGGGGCTGACAAGACCTGGTGTACCCCAGTCTCTCTATCACATCACATTGACCTACCACAACCAACTGCTTGGGAAAACTGGCAAACTTCTAAATGATCCAAGTTCTGTTTAACTACAACATGCACAATCCTCCCCCCTGCCCTGCCTTTGGAGTTGTTTATAGGTTGCTCACAGAACACATTAAGTCTGACAGCAAAACCAGCAAGCAGATGGAGAACTATTTCACCTGGGCATGATTTCACATGGGATTACTTGCAAGGAATAGAGCACGATGTATTTTGAAAAGTAGTGAATGATTCATCTACCCAGGGAGCCAGACCCTGTATCAGTGCAGTGCCAAGACCTCACTCTCTCAAACACTGCATCTCACCTCCTCTTTACTTGTGGTTTTCCTCCCATCTGCAAAGATTACACCCTGATGACCTCCAGTGAGAAACAGGGCTAGAAGGAAAAGCAAGGAGAAAAGGTTTTTTGGAACAGAAGACCCAAATTCTATGAAATATGAAATTACTTACATTCATAGAGGCTGGGGGGACCCTCTGCAATATTGCTAATTAGTCTGGAAGCAGAAAAAGTAAAAATCTTTTTTTTTTTTTTATTTTTTGGGAGATGTAATGTCACTTATGGACCTTGGCATGGTCAAAAAACAGGAGTTTTCTTCTCTCAAGCGCTTGCAAGAAAGACACAACACCTCAGAAGGGACAGCAACAGAGTGTTGTCCTTATTCCATTGTGTGACTGGCGAATCCCATGAAGTGGGAGCATTTTAGGAAGTTTTCACTGTACATTTGTCAACAATGTTCTACTACCCATAAAAATCCTTCTTCTCTTTAGAACCCCAACAGTCACTAAACTCAAGTTCCAGGGGTCAATAGTGGGAGAAGGAGGCAGGAGAGGGGATATATAATTTTATATTTTCTTATATGTTTGAAAGTAGAGAGTTTTCAGTTTTATTGAATGTTTTATCCTTCTTACACTAAGAAAGTTGATATGCTCTCAGAGTTTACCTCCTGGTAAGTAATATACAGCACTTAGGATTTTATTTACTGTTTCATTTTTTATCATTTCTGCACAAGTTAAGCCATTATTACTGTCAGTAATATAAAACCAAAATTATCTCAAGGTTTCTCTTTTTTTTACAGTTTATATTTTTGCTCAATATATCCCTTTATTAACATTACACATTCTAAGAAATAACCAGAATTGAAGACATAATTGCAGGTGAGACCATAACATTGAAATGATTTGCTGATACTGTAACCTCTCCAGGAGAAAAAAATGCAGTAGAAAAATAGTTGAGTATTTTGTTTGCCTTTCATTCTACTATTATGGTTAGGGAGAGCATTAAATATTCCACTACACAACTCAAAACATCTTCAAGAATGAATTAAAGTAGATATGTGTACTTTTACCAACAACTATAATGCATTTAAGAGGTATTTCTGGTTAAAAGGTGCAGACTGGGTGGTTCTTTTTGTTCTTTTGCAATTGTAGCATCACTTAAGCTGATAAGAGCCCTGACTCTTCCCACTTAGAAGTAGAAATACCAGCTCATAATCATTCTGTGAGCTCCTGGAGCAATGCAGAGGCCAAGATGTGTTAGCCTGCATGGGCAGGATATTGCTGCATGGAAGAACCTGGAGGAAGGCAGTAATTTGGATGGGAGTTCACATGGAGGCTTCCACTGAATCTATTTCATCCAGAAAATCCAGGAGTGCAAACCATAAGTTGTGACTCCATGAGCCAGTCTGGGAAAGAAACATCCTATTTAATAGCAAAGGATAAATTTCAGCTCAGTTTTCTTAACATTACCTTTTCCCTTCCTCCTTTCAGCTTTCCAGATGTCCTGCAGAGTGCTCCCTCATTTCTTTCTGGAAGAGCAGTGCAGCTCTAACAAAATCAAAATACACGTCTCACTTCTGTATCCGACTTCTCACATTCCTTGGGCCAAGCTGGTCCAAAATTGGATCTCATTTCTTATTTAAGGCTGTGCTGGTGTGTTTTTCTGCAGAGCACTGGCTGCCTGAGGACCATGAGCTGTACATATCTGTATATGTCTATATCTATACATATCTATATGTATATATCTATCTCTCTCTCTCTCTCTCTTTATATATATAAAAGTGTCAAGTTCTCTGATCCTGAAGATACTGCACAAATAGCCCAGAAAGTTTCACAGGAAAGTAACTTCTTAGTGTACTGGAAGCATCAAACTGGAAGTGTTTGCTGCTATTATTCTTCTCAGCCTAATTTCTAATTTTGTTTACTTTCTTGATATGTCCACTGACGTCTGAGGAGAGATTGCTGACTGCAAATATATCTTCCTTTGGCAGAGTCATCCCTGTAATTTGTGCTGACCATATGAATATTTAGGTGGTTAATACATCAGGGGAAGGTTTTATTTTTTCAAAGTGGGGAAAAAAGCTTTCTCTGTGTGTTGCTGGGTGAGAATATGGGATCTCCTTGAAGAATTCAGTTAGGAGAGAAGTTGGAGTTCAAACAAAAAATACCTATTTTCAGTTACTCCGGTTTAGATCTGAAATTATTTCATTGAAGTAAGTGAAATATTTTTTTGCCTTACCTTGGGCTAAATGCCCAGAATTCAGCCACACGGTGCCATTATGCATTTTTCCCCTACTAAAAAGGCAGAATATCAGAATTTACTTTTTGATGGTGAAGAAGGAGGCATTAGCACTGCATTTGAAGTGGAAGTTTTAGCTCCTGCATCACACGATTTCCAGGACAGTATCACATATGAGCACTGCAGCCTGCCTGCCTTGGGCAGTAATTACTTTCCTGGCTGGCAGTAGTTAGCTTGGGGTGTATTTCATTTCAAAGAAGGTCTTTTCCATATAAATTTGAAAATGTATAGTAGGTATACACACATATGTACATGTGTGTATATTGTTGCAATGAGGAAAAGCAGGTAGAAATACACACTTTTGTGGATCCCTATAGTAAGGCTAAGAGAGAGAATGAAGACAAGTCCTAAAAAAACCCCAAATTTAAACTCTCAAAAGCATCAACTTTCAGTGTGTGAATTAGCCAACCTGAAGTCATCCCAATTACTCTCTCTCCAGTGTTGATTCTAATTCTTTCTGGATGCTTTTATTCATTTCCTTGAGCTTCCCTCAGGCTGATTTCTGAGTTTTTAAGTTAATTTTTAAATTCAGAGTTGTTTGTTTTGGAAACTTCAGAATATTTGCAGTTTTTATATAGCAGCTATCATGGATTAATGGGCTTAGCCCACAGCTCTCTATTTCATACTAAATAAAGGGAAAATAAAAATCAATTAACCACTGATTTTATAATAACTTTTAAGTTATGTGAATTATATTTTGGGATAAAAATAGAAAGGCTTTTAAATTCAAAACTAAGGAAACCATTTCTGTGTATTCATAATGGATCAAATCAAAGGATTGGCTCGGGTTTGGGGTTTTACTACTTTTAAAATTCTTAAAGAAAATATATGTAAAATATTCCAGTATTGCACTTCAAATCCTGGTGAGTTTTACAGGAGTTCATTGATTATCATGAATAAATTTGATGTAAATTTAAATGTCCATTGCATGGTGGATTAAATTATATATTGCTTACTAGATATTTATTAACTTATCTAATAGGACTACTCTGATTTGGAGTTTATTCTAAAATCATTACAAACAGAAGGAGAGGTAAAAGAAAATATGTTGAAATCTCTGCTTAACAAACAGGATTAACAAGAGAGGAAGGGGGAGCAAGAGAAGGATGGAGCTGATTAAAAACCCTTATTGTCCTAACAGTCAACTTTGAAAATGTTCAAAGAAACATAAAATCTTTCCAGTGAGAGCTTTAAAGAGAAAAGGAGTAAAAATGATAATTTCAAAATTGTGAGCATATTCACTTGTGGCTCTGTTACTCCAGCAAGACACCCACAGCTCCCCTCCATGCCAAGCTCAGCAGCTCAGGAGCATCAGCAGACTGACAAGGCAAATTAACAGCATTTTATGTAGGGAGCTATATTTGGTACTGCTCAGCAGAGTCTTGTACTTCTATAAAACTAAAGATGTGTTTTCTCAAAATCACTAGTATCAAACCTATTTCCTTTATTTCCACACACTCATCCTGTCCAGGAAAGTACTAAAAATATGTGCAATGATTATGGCTCCCTTTTTCCTACTTCTAAAAGTAACATTGTTCTAAGCAATAATATCTTTTAGTTTTGGTTCCTGCCCTGAAATTCAGATTTACACGAATTTAGTGTTGCTATGAATGAACAACATCTGTATGGCCCATGGTAGCAAGACCTTGCATAAATTTAAAATAAGTCAATAGAATTGAATCCATGCTGATGATTAATTTGTTAACATTTTCAGTTTCTTGTAATGAACAGAATACAGAGGTGTAAGTTGAATCATGACTGCATATCACTGGCACAATATTATCTCATTCCTTTAAACAAATTTGAGCTACATGAATCAACATGAGATTGGATCAGAAATGGGATGGAAGGAGCAGCAGCAGCAATTTTCCTGCAGCATGATCTCTTGCAATACATTCCTGCTGGCAACTTTGGGGTGAGTTCTTTCTGTGACGATGCACACAGTTTAATCTCTCACCTTGAAGTTAATTTTATCCTGCAGTAGGCAGAACAGCCATTATGTAGGAGCAGGATGAATTTCAGAGAAGTTGGTTTCACATGCAAACACACGAGACCTGGGAGCGCTCAAGTTCTGCTACAGTGCCAAGGCCTGTCTGCCTGAAATGGTGAGGGAGGATGGCTCAGCAGCAGGTCTGCAGAAATGCAAACACACCTCACCAAACAGCCACAAGACACCTCAGTCTAGATTTAAAATATGGTCAGGAACAGCAGAACACAAAGATGTAGGAATTAGGAACTTGGACTAAAAGTTTAATGCCTCAGAAGTATGAAGCACTCTAAGGAGATGTGAACTCCTCTACTCTTGTGCCTCAGGGTGCCAGGCTGGAGGGACACCTTCCAGTTCTCCCATTTCTACTTGCCAGAGGACCAGAAGGGGGGAGGAACAGGATTTTCTGGGTTTAAAATGTAGGGCTCTTGGCTGGTAGAAAGGAGTTCTTGCTCCATGTGTTGCTCCCTTTATACTATAAATAGTTATCAGATACATGGAGATAACTCTGATTAACAGAGCGTTATCAGACGTAAAACAGAAGAAGACAACAATTACAGGAAAGAAAAAAAAAGGAAAAAGGAGACAGCATTTGGAGATGTCTGAGAGGCTTGTTTTCCTCACAAAGAGATGGGTACTGTAAGGTAAGTTGATTACTTCTGCACGAATGGCATCACTGATACCTGAGAACATTGTGCAGCACAGAACGAACCAGATAAAAATCTGAGGAATTCTGGTTTGGAGTAACAGTGATTCCCTCCCCACTCCCCCACTCCTCTTTCTCAATAACTTCTTTGTAGTAACAGGGAACCTTTAGGGGATAATTGATATAGGGTACCAAGGTTGCCATTCTACTGCAAATAATCTGCTTTTACCAATATACTCCTGATTCATTTAGTTTACATTGACCACAACCCAGTTTTAGAGCTAGGAATTCTTGGCTCACCAGGTCCAAAGAAACCTACCAAGCCAATTTAGACACACATCCTATGCCCCTCAATACTGGGGTGTGGATTAAAGGCTTTTTTGCAGGATTGAAACTTTGACCTGAGCCATCCCATTGTGAACGGGATTCCTGGATGCAAACAAGTATTAATATTTAGGTGCTTCCTGACTGATGTTCCCCACCCAGAGCCTTTAGGGAGTTTATTGTTTTTCCTGGTTCAGGTCTGGTGCAATACTGGGTTGCTGCCAAGCTGAGGGCACTATTAAAACTGCATTTCAAGGTTTACACTTCGAGTGTTTTAAGCAACTTTAGATTTTTTGGCTGAAACGTTGTAATGCTGGAGATACATCTAAAAATACTTCATAATTGTAACATATAAATCTTATATAATGTCGCCTTTCAGCTGAGACAGGTTCATTTGCAATGGGAAACCAAAACCCTTGGTGCTGCTGGCTAGAGCAGAGATTCAGATGGAACGGGGAGGAAAGAGATCAAGTCTTGTTCTTTCATGTTGTTCATTTTTACTGTCAGGATTCACATCTGTTCCTAGAGGCATCTCGAGACCTGAGGAAAATGGGAACCATGGCACAAATATGGAATACAAGAATTTACACAAGGTTGTGCCAGACAGGACCATGTAAGGTAGAAGAAAACCTTTTAGGGCTGAAGACTCTTTCTTCTCCTAGGCTAGAGAAAGGATTGGGATAAAGGAGTAGGAGGGACAGGCTCGGGCAGCAACAGGGAAGTACAAATATAGGTGCTAAGGTGAAGAGGCCGACAGAACCAGGCAGGATCCTTCCACAACAGCAGAGAATCAACAGAAATCATGTGTGTTTGAGCAATAAACTAGTGCAAAGCATTTAACAAGCATCACATTCAAGTTCAAGACACAGGATTTCCTTTCCTTATCTTCATGTTCATAGCTTATATTAATTTCACTGAAATTTAAAATATGGTTGAAAGGAATCATAAGTTAACGAATAATCATTAGTGCCAAATTAAGTAGATTTTGTCTGTAAGTAAACCAAAAATAAATCAGTTTATCTCTGACAGTAACAGGAATTTCAAAACACAGCTATAATTTAAGTATCTTTTGACTTGAAGCAGAGACACTTTTCCTGTAATTTGGGTAAGCTTTGAGATCAATTTTTACTCATTTAGATCAACATTTTTCATTCTTAATTGTTTAGTTTGGAAAGTAAAATGTATATAACTGCCATAGCTATGCCTACATTGTTGCAATTTCACGGCCAGATTATGCAAATTCTATCTTGAAATTATTGAACATTTTAATCTTCTCATCTAAGTCCTTCAGTATATGATTGTACAGGTGTGCCCTGGCTTTTTAACAAAATGCAAATCCCTCTCAGTAAGCAAATATTTATTCAAAGAAGTAAAACTTAAAACAATATTTTTCTTACTATCATTAGGTGGTATAAGTAAGAATATTGGGAGAGAACAAGGCACCTGCACATCACATTATAAGGTATTCTCATATTCCTTTGTTGAGAGTGTGGTGAATAAAGGTTTTTGGTATATTTCTCTAGACACGTTCAAGGAAAAATTGTTCTCTTCATCAGCAGAGGCAAAAAGAATCTCTCTCTCTCTCCTTTTGCCCAGATCTCATATTTCTGTGGTTGCTATAGAAAGCTATTACTGGAACTCATATCTAGTAAGTTTTCCTCTCTATCACCAAATAAGTCCCTAATACCCAGTATTCCAAGCTGTTTGTTTTAGATATTGTTCTCCATGATCTCCTTTTTCTTATATTTTTTTAACCTGTAAAGGGGTCAAGGTTTTATTTTCTCTCCAGACACCTTCTAACTTCAAAGTTTCTGAATTTAATAAAATTCCTCCATTGTCAAGCAACAGCCACCAAGACACACAACAAATCACTCTTACTTGTTTCACTTTTTCTCTGTTGCGAAGCTGAACAGCTCATGGATCCTGATGCAGCTGACAAGGAGCAGTTTTGGTGGCCTGACATTTTCAGGTGGACTGATTTCTGAAAGTTGTCAAGTCTTTACCTCTTCCTTCCATAGTATCAGGGGCTCTGCCAGCCTCTGCTGGGCCACTGGGATCCAGGATGGGAACAAGAATGGGAAATGGGGTGTGAACAGGAAGAGTTTTATTAAAAAATAAAAACAAAATCAAAAGCAAAAGAACCGACAAAAAACAAAAAAAAACCCAACCGCCCCCCCCCTCAAAAAAAAATGAACCAGTAACAAAACACAGAACTAAAGGTCTTTTCCATTTTCAGAAAAAAATAGCTACAGCAGCAGCCTTGCTTCTGAAAAAAAGATGTAACGTGACTGACAGAAAAAGGCTGAACTCTAAAGTCTGGAGGGTGACTCTTGCAAAACTTTCAGGACCCCTTTGTATGGGTGACTGGTGAGGGTGGAATTTTGCCCAGGGCAGCAGAGCCCCTCCAAGGCTGATGGCTTGAAAGGATTATTCAGAAAAGCTCCTTTTCTGTCAGTGCCAGGTACATGCCTCAGACAATGCAGAACTTGATGATGCATCATTTATGTTATTGTCCTATGAGGGTTATGAATTCCACAATGTAAAAAACTCTGTATGACACACATCTACTTTTTTCCCACTCCTTTTAGTGAAATTCAGGAAGAAAGATGTACTAAAAGCAGAAATGTTAGCTGAATTACACCCCATCACGAGAGTTTTGTATATCAAACAAAAGAGGATCCATACATCCAATTAGGCAGAATGAAATGCAATAATTAACTCAAAGACTTTTGCTTAATGCTTAAATGTTAATCTAGATATAAAAAGGACACATAAATAAATGATAAATTGTTGATTACTTGGAAAGCTAATTTGAAATTTGTGTACTGTGCTGCCAACAGTGAGTGTCCTGAATTGGCCCAAGAGATGTAACTTAATGTAGAAGCACCATGAGAGAGTCGAGATTCACTTGATAAAGAGATGGGAGTTGGAGTGGGGTTCAAAGCACCAAAGTGATTCTGTCCACAGGAAAATAAAGCCATTATACAATCTGTTGCAACATATGTGTGAGATTTCTAACACAGGAACAGTGAGGGAGAATAATAACTCAAAATTGGCCTGTTAAATGTAGCCTGGATTTGAAAAATGCACACAAAATATAAGACCTTGATTTTCCTATGTTGAGTACTTCAGTGTAGCATAAGATTATGTATAGCTAGTTCCCCACTCCCTGCCTCCATTTCTACCAAACACTGTGCTTGCATGGATGCATGCTCACATTTCACCATATGCACATTGATTCCCCAGCACATTTTAAGGTGCCCCAAGTTGACATAGCAAGTAGAAGAGCACGGCTTTTATGGTCTGGCTTCAGAATTATAACTATTCCTCATGCATTGTGTGTTCCCCTTCTTCAAAAGGAAGCTCCTACCCTGATTCAGTCTTTTTCTTCAGATTGCCATCATGTCTTCCTCAGTCTGTCCAGGTCCCTTGCTTGCTGGCCTTTATGGGCTCCTGTCAGGCTCAGAATCCTTTCCCTGCTGCCCAGCAGAACGAGTTTTGTCTTCCACAGCTAACTGCAGAGCAGGCAGGACACAGGCAGCCCTTCTTTCCATAGTCTGTGAGAAGATCAGGTGTTACTGAGGGTTAACACACTGAGGAATGGTATGTGAAAATGGCATCTGAATCTGTTTGCATTATAACCCTCTGCTGTTTGATTAAAAAATCAGGGTTAGTCATCTCCCTTGGGAACCCTCCCCACCTCCAAGGATATTGCAGTGCTCTGGAAGTCTACATGAATATTGGTTTGTGATGCACTTCTGGGGATATGGATATTTGGGGTAGTGGGAAAGGCTTTGTGCATTGCATGGAAAAACCGGAGGAATAAACTGTCACAGCCTTTTCACAGAGTCACAGAGGCACTGAAATCAGCTGCTCTTTGGAAAAGCTTGGACAAATGGGCAATATTCAATGCAGAAAAGCATGTTTTTCACTAGCCCTTCTCCTGAAGGAACGGCTAAATTGGGGCAATGAAAGGCAATGCCTGACAGTTTTATCAGAAAGCCAGCATCCAGTGAAAGAGCAGGACCTTGCCCCAAAGGCATTGCCCTTTCCACATTCCCCCTTGAACGACCTCATCACTGGCAGTCCAGCTCCATCTGTGCTCCAGCCTTAGCAGGGTGGGTGTTTCCTATCAGCACTCTCCAAAATTAGGGAAGCAATTTTACTTCTGCCTTGAATTGCCATAATTAAGATGTTTTTTGCTTCTGATGCCTTTCTGCGTGCCGAACACTGATCACGTGGCCTGGACCATTCTCCTGTCCCTTCCCGTGCCATCCACCACCCACCTCTGCTGCTGCTGGCTGCCTTCTGCACTGTTCAGGGAAGAGCAGCACATGCTCCATACCCAGGAGCACTTCCCCTCCCAAACTGGGGATGGATGGGTGGCCAGCCACAGGATGGCAGACAGACAGAAAGCAGCTCATATGTGGCACCTAAGGGTGGGGAGAGCAATGTATGTCAAAACCTCTGAGATCTGGGTGTGCTCCTGGTGGGTTTGATTGCTGGTCCAGTTCTGCTGTCCTAGCCTCCTGCCTGCTCCATGTGCTCGCTCTCCCAGGGAATAATGAGGTGGGGCTGTATTTTTAGGAAGCCCAGATGAGTCCTCAGCCTGGGAATTTCACCTTGTGCTGCCTGAGTCCTTGGAGGGGAGCATACGCTCCTCTCTGAGGTGGAAATAAGGAACGTGGGTCCCAGGAAGTGGGACCATGGTGCTGACTGCCAGGACTGACATCGCACAGCCCTGGGAAGGAGGCCAGTGTGTTTTTTGAATCTTAATTTCAAGCTCTGGGGTGCCAGAATCATGTTCAATAGATCTTATTCTCTATGCACCAGACCAGATCGTGCGCTCTGAACCTATCACTCAAGCTGCTGACAACAGGGTTCAGCCAGCTGAACCTGCGTGATCCAACTCTGCACGGTGTGGAAAGTCTGAGCTTGGGCAGCAGGCTGGGCTTTAACAGGAGGAAATCTCATATTTATTCATTTAATAAGATTTAATTAAGAGAGACCAGGCTTTTCAGCCTGTTTTGAATATACATGGAAACAAATATATAGATAAGGCTATCATCCCTTTTATCAGCCCCATGCTTCTAAACAAAACAGCAGTTTCAAACATTCTGGATAGTGAGATTTAATCCACCACTGGGGCCTGACCCTGCTTTTCCCATATAGGGATTTAGAGTGTGGTGCTACAGATTTGAATCCTGAACACCAAAAAAAAACCACATGAAAAGCAAAAATATCTCACTGAATTTTGTTCCAGCCTTGTTTGAACACAAACCTCCCTGTGTTTTGGGTTTTAGTCATTAAAATAAAGCACACAGAATAACTCTCACCTACTATTATTAATCATAAGGATTTGCTCAGGAAAACAAATATACTTGGGCTTTCAGAACAAATCAATTTAGAGAAAGAGAATATTTTGTCTGCCATGACAGCCCAGAAGAGGGTGAAAACAAACATTTCTGCTGCTGCTGGTTTACAGCTGACTCCACGATGGACTGCTGGTGATGTGTGATGCTATTTTTAAACAGCAATTGTTTAATCACTTCTGTTCCCATGGGCTGAGACTAAAAATGATGGCTCCAGAGCACTTTGTCTACAAGCAGGTAAAAATAATTTGATCACATCCTTTATGACTGCAGAGGAGATGGAGCTTTATGAAGCATCGACAACACATTTTACAAAGAATCTAAATACTGGACAGGAGTGAGAGTGTGTTGATAATGACATCTAAGAGGCACAATATCACCAAGTGATCTGCTATAAAACATAACACCCTCTCCAACAGAAAAGGGAAGAGCTTTGCTTAAAGAAATGCGTTTTTTTAGATTTTTTTTTCTTTTTTATGCAGAATTAACTCTTGGGGCTCATATCCCCACCTTTCATGAAAGGCATGGATTATTCTGAAGGAGACTGGTAATTGTATGAAAGCATTTTGAGTGTGGATATTCCTGGAATTGTTTATTGGACTTGCTGTTGGTTTGTTTTACTTGACAGCTCCATTGTGAACTTCTCCCAAGGAAAGCAAAATTAAACATCAGTGGAAGAGAGTGTGACTCTGTCTTACTCAACATGATCTCAGCCACACCCTCCTCACAATTCTGCACTGACTGACCGTACCTCTACACTCAGATTTTACAGCATGCCTGCACCTTGTAATACAGAAACAATTCCTATTATAAGTATTGAAGCAGTCCTCCTGCAGAAAAACATTAATTTCAGCAAACTGGAGATATTCCTCTGTCAAACCTTGGCGTAACTCTGTGTAAATCAGAAAATTATGCGAACGAGAAACTTGACCTAATAGACAGAGCAAACACTTAAACCTCCAGCACAGAGAGTAATAGCCCAGCTTCACAGATGTCAATGGGAATTTTACTATTGACTTCCATAGGGCCAGCATCTCACCCATATCTGCATAGATGATTAATAGCTCCCCTGCCTTTCAATATCCTCCCTGGCTAACAATAAATTATCTCTGCCAGTGATTACTTTTAAGATGTAGCTCATAAAAATCCTTGTGAAAAGCAAATAGTTTTGCCTTTGGGACAGACTATATTAAAGTAAGTGTTGGATATTTTTGAAATCTTCCCCAGATGGATTGCCATAGGGCACTACAAGATCGTCCTGCCTTCATTTCAAATAATCCCGGCCACTTGTCCTGCTACAGCATTATCCTTGTAGAATTTTTTTTTTTCAGAAAGAAGGAATTAAGCTTTCTATCAAAGTATGTTTAATATGAGAGCTTGTTAAATGGTTTTGTCCTTCCTAGTTTATGTGTTTGCAGAGATACTTTTGTTTACTTTGAGAAAAGACATAAATACCTTGTGTCTGGGTTTTTTGTTTGTTTATTCTGGGCTTTTTTTGCAGACACTTGTACCCCTTGAATACAGTGTTCAGAATAAGTTAATGGGAGGAATCTTCTAGTTTAAGTTTATTTTCATCATCTTAAAGTATTGGCCATGTGCCAGCTTTGGGATGTATTCTGATGCAAAGAAAGACAGAAAAGGGGTAAATAAGGTCTAATTTTGACAGCTGCAGGGCCACTTAATTCAATAATCCTCTGGTGGACCAATGTCTATTTAACCAATGTCTATTTAAATCTTTCCATCAGATAATTAATTCCCATTTCTACCTGGTTTTTGTTTTTGTTTTTGTTTTTAAATTTTGTTTTCTTTTGTTTGTTTGAATAAGCTTTTAAGATCAGCTGGAGAATGTTTCCCTTAGGACCAGTATTCCCAACTGGCCCAGCTGCCAGTGACTTTCTCTTCTGCTCATTTCTTGGGTTTCCCTTTCTGTGTTTTCTTGCTCCCTGTATCATTTCCTCACTCTTCAATCCCCTGCATTCCCATTCAGAGGAAGGGGACCAGGTTACTGGTTTATGCAAAGCTTCAGCATGTATTAGGGCAAAGTGTAAACCCCAATGTAAGAGTTGTCTTCTTGGTGCTTGCATATGATGCTGCAGAAATATCCTTGGGGACTCCTGGAGTGACTTCCACTTTCCCCACTGAGAATAGTAATAATAATAATAGTAATAATAATAATAATAATAATAATAATAATAATAATAATAATAATAAATTTACTGCTACCCTTTGTTTCTAGTCACTTAGATATTTATCCATGAAGGAATTTCATCTTGCTGCAATTTTCCTTTCAGACTTATATGACAGAATCCTTGAAAGCCTTTTGAAAAGGAACAGGCAGATACTGAACTGTCCCTCCTGCATGAAGGAGCTGAGCCCCATTTTTCTACATGTGCAGAGAACTATGTTGCCATCAAGGGAAAAGGATGGGAGAAGAGCAGGTCCATGTCCATATCCTCGTGATTAGAGCTGAAAGTGAGGCCTCAGTCCCTCAGGCCAGGTCCCCCACACCCACAGATATCCACGTGTGCTTTGACATCATCCGCTCTCTTTTGCTGCTGTGCCTGTATTGAACAAAAATGTTGAAGCCCTTGAAGTTTTCTGCACATGTAACTGTCATTGGATATTAACTCCTTTCCAGTGCCCTTTCATTTCTGCATGAGTGCACAGCTTGCTCTGCTCCCCCTTTAGATGGGCAGGTAGCACACAGCCATGAAAGAACTGCTCAGGTTATTGAAGTAAGTTCCCACCTCAACCAGGATCACCAAAACACAGAGTTGGTTCAACAGAAAGGTCTTGGGTCTCTCTACTCTTCTCTTTTTCCCCCACCAGCACTACCTGTATCCTCATTCTGGGTAAAGAACTGTCAGAATTTGTCCTGCCCAGAGGAGGGGGATGCCCATCCTTTAGAGAAGACAGAGAGAGGGGAAAGGGAGCAAATCAGCATTTTGAATCAGAATCATATTTTTCAAGAGGAATCCTTCTAAAAGCTCAAGCAGAGACTGTAAAACTATTATCAGTCAAGATCTGTCTAACAACTTGTATAACGAAACTAATTTCAGACCTACTCAGTGTGCACTGCAGAGCCTGGGAGGAGAAAGAGGCTGCTGGGTGTCCCACTGCATCAGCCACGTACACGTGAGCTAAAGCCTCTCCTGTGAAAGAAAGGTAACAGCAAATGCGCTGGACTTCACACCCAGGAGAGTCAAAGTCATTCCATGGGAACGGTTACTCTGCAGATTTAGGTCAGGGATTAAATTCAATGTACAGAGCTGTGTAATTCTGATTTGTGCACTTACACTGGTAGCAGATCTATGTGCATCTGTTACAAGGAAGGGATAAATAAATGTGATCTTTGTTTAGAAGTTGAATTTGGAGTTTCCCTCTGCATCGTTCACTGTAGTTTCTAATTTTCAGCTCTCCCTCTCCTTCATGTAGCAATTTCTGTGTTTCATTGTTATTCCATCTACAGACATGAGAGAAAACTCTGTGATTCTCTAACAGTATTAGCCAAATAAGCCTGGGGGAATTAACCCCTCAGAGGGTTTATGTTCCATTCTGAAGCACCTTCTAACGTATTATTCAATGACTGCATCCATTGAACTTTTTTTTTTTTTTATATCCCAGTTAATTTTAATTATTTTTTCTCTCAATAGTTTCCTTTGTCTCTTCTGCCACTTCCCTTCTTCATGCTCCTTAAGTGCATTTGTGCAGACATGAGCTGCTCCAAAGGTGGGTAGGTACACGACAAGGAGGTGCCTGACCCTGCCAAGGTCATGTGTGAAGTTTCTTTAGCTAGAAAGCATGAGGTTAACTTTAACATCAACCACAGATCAAAAGACAACATATTTTAGTGTAAATTATAAAAAAAAGATAATATTTACATAAGTTTAAGAGTTCTACTTTTAAAGTATTTGTCACAATTAGCTTGTTAGTTGGTATTTTTTTTAATTTTCTAATAGAATTTATGAATTTGTATCAATTATTTTGAGAACTAGATGATTTCAAGTTACAGCATGCTTTTTATTCTCATAAAAATTTGAATTCATTGTTAATTCTGTTGGCAAAGTAACAATTATGCTTCTTAAAATATGCTATATCTATTGATTTTTTTCAATTTGAATGGCCACATTGAAATAAATTATATTTATAATTATCTGAAGCCTTAACCCTACTAAACACAGACTACTCAAAAAATAAAATACAGTGCAAATAGTGACTGGCTCAACAGTTATGTAAACCATTGTAATTTTCTTTTGTGATATATAATTTTACTGGGGGGCCGGGGCGGGGAAACCACTTCGATTTTAAGATTTTGGGCTCCTTTTCCCTCCAAATTGAAAGATTTTTGGGTTTGAGCCTAGTTTAAAGCGATGATTTGAGCAGTAGCCTATGGGGGGCACTCAAGGACTGCAAACAGATCCCGCTCCTTCCAAACTTCTCAGCTCGTCTGCGCCGGGATGGGGCAGAGCCTGGAGCACATTTTCACATTACCTTTTATGAAAAGAACAAAAGTGAGGGAAGTAAACTAAACCGTTTTTTTGTCTCAGCCTTACAATTCCCCGCTGAAAGACAAAATGATATTAAAAGGTGCATTTAAATGACATTCAGAGCCTGATTATGCTAAAAGCGTAAGAGCATCGTGCAGACTGTGGAGCTTGTCTGCATTTTTAAATTCTAAACAAGGTACCTTGTACATGGTGTTTCAATAGTAGAGACAATTATTATTTGCCTACCGAGTTTTTGGGATTGTTTTAAGCTTTAATGACATTTGCATACTCTGCTCTTGGCTTTATGGAGTGAAACAATTATTTAGGCAAAATGTTTTGATTTTTCTTTTTTTATTATTATTTTTTTGTCTACTGTTGTAGTGGTGGCTGTTTGCCACAGCAGTCATTTGGACCACCATCGTAAAGCCTTTATCTGATGGCAAAAATCTTGTACCAGATGTTCTTTTATTTGATCTGTTTTATGATTAATCAGATTTAGCCCAAAACCAGAACGAAAACCCTGCTATGGCACCTGGCTGCCATCACACAATAATTTGCTTTGTAGTCGGGGGGGAGGCTCATATAGCCCTTGAAACGCTGCGGTGCAGACTCATAAGTTTTCATTCTGATACATTCTGGAAGAAGGGAGTATAAAGTGAATATAATAGCTGTCAGCAGGATAATTTTCCAAACATCTCAGACTGGTAAATGCCACTAATTTCTCCTAGAGGTAAAGTTAAAGGAAGTTTGGGTAGTAAACAGTTCGGCACAGAAGCTCTCGTGCCTGGCCAGGCAGTGCTGATGTTGCTGCAGAAGGGGTGGGACAGAGTCTGGGATGATGAACCACCAGCCACAGGGCTAAACCTCATCCAAATAGTAAAATTCCACTTCTCTGTAGGAAAATATTGTGCCAGAAGGAGAGCATTCGTACAAGCTCCTTCAGTAACGCAAGACTAACGTTTATCAAGAAGGGAAAATGTTATGAGTTTATAGGGTTGCTGAATCTAGTATTGTGGAGGTACGTTTGGAGTGGAAAGAGAAGGCTCTTCCCTTAGGAAAATCACTTAAAATGAAAATGTGAAGCGTCACCACTGTTTTGCTTCAAGCTGGGATAATTTTGTCATGAAGAGCCTTTGTACAACAGAGAATGGTAACTGTAATTTTTTAATAATAAATACTATGGTTGGTTTTATTGCACAAGGAGAAATGGTTTATGCATTTCCAGGGCTTGCCAAACAACCATGAGCTCCCCAGGTTTGTCAAGAGTGGCACCCCTGTTTCTGTGGTATATCCTATTTACTTCTTATGCTACATTACTGGGAATACACAATTGATATTTGTCAAATAGCATCCATTTACAACACAAGTTTCTCCAATTTCAGTACCACCAGGTGTAAGTCTTAAAAAAAAGCCCTTGTTTTTCAGATATTCCTTCTGTGCTTCTGGCAAATTGCAAATATATGATCCTTGAGAGTAGTAAGATATGGGAACATAACAGGAGATTGTGGAAATGGATAATGACTCCTGTCAATGACATTATGCATTATTATTATTTTAATCATTTGCTATCACTGAGAAAGATCCTACTAGGTTATTCCTGATGTCGTGTTTAGGAAAACAGAAGAAGTAGATAAAGCTGTACACTTTACCTCACAACATTTGCACAATGAAATTGAAAATTTCATAAATAGGTTGCATTAAGATCTAATTAAAAAAGGAAAAAAAAAAAAAGTTCTCTCCTTTGGCAGTTTTCATGTGGGTTTTTAATAGGTGTTGTGTGAATGCCATAAACTATGGAGTTAATCCTAAATTACTAATGGTAGGACTGGTTGTCTCTGCTACCCCTTGATTCTACTGGAGATGCATTTAATTGCCCAAATCTCAACAATTTCAGTAACAGGGCCTTCAGGACTAAAGATGACAAATCCATGATTTAGCACATGCTCATGGGTATTTGGGAGATGAACTTTGTCCACCATCTCAGAAAATCACATTTATTAAACAAAGGTAATTCTATTGTGTTACTCAGAGCTTTGGAATATATTTATTTTGGGATAAACTGGTGAAGGAAGTACTTTAAACTGGCTAATAAGCCATGTGGTCTGGTCATAAATTTTACCATGGGAGTTTGAAACAGATGGAACCAGACATTTTTCTCTTTTTTCTAGTTTTCTTGTTATTTTTGAGAACTGATTATGAACAATTTATTTTTTTTTTGACAAGGAGTTTCTACTCCAATCATTGGAAATAAATTTCACCTCTCCATGCATGTAGGTGCAGCAGCTCTGAGTACAGCAGGATGGTGGGTAAGGAACTTGGCTTGTTTTATGTAAACATCTTAATTTATTGGGTAATAGAATGATTTGGAAGCTTCTTTTGAAAGAAATGGGCTTTTTTGTGTGTGTCTCAAAATTGTCCTTTAAACAGACTTCGAAAGGTGATGAGTTCTTTTCTGTTCTAATAACTTTTATGAGGCTATTTTTACGAGAAGCAAACCTTGCAATCAGCATTAAGATTTCCCATTTATGCCTTCGCTAAGCATGTCCAGTTAACTGCAAAATGTCACTTGTCCTAAGCAGATGTCTGCCTACCACAAGCTGGCATTGAGCTGCCCTTTAGAAGAGTTGCATCAGTTCATTACATTTCCCCTGGTGTGGGCCAGCACCACTTCTCAAGTGTTTTGCAAGAAAAAAAAAATAAAAATCAGAATTTCTTTACAATAGCTGGAAGATGGAGTTTAGTGCAGATTAAGGTCATGGTTTCCAGGTTTAGGACTTTGCGTTTTGCTTTGTGTCCCATTTATTGTTGCACTTTTGAGACAGGGTCTTCACACTGATCCATTTTTATGTGGGTTTTAATACCTCCCAATTTATGTATTAAAGCCACACCAAATCTAGATTGCCAGGCAGCAATTTCCATCCATGACACTTGGTATGCAAATATCCACATTACAGCTCACACATAGAGAACTTTTCCTGCAGCTGTTGGAGATGCACATTCAGAAAGCCTTTAATAATGAAACCAATGGTGCACTGCAGTAATGAAAAATTCCTTCAGGGATGTTTTCTCTAGCAGGGACAGCGTGTAATGCAACCCCCTGAATTCAGACAGGGTGGGTTTTTTTTGTTCTGTTTTTAATCTTTGGTCTTTCTTCCCTTCCTTATCCTCTCAAATACTTTCTGCCTTCTTTCTGCTCCTGTGTCAGCTGCTGCCTGGCAACTTTTCTCTGTGTGGTGGGACAGGGCAGGGCACCCGACCGCCTTTGGACTGGCTGCCAGCACCATCCCCTAGCAACCAGGCCAGGCACTGTGATGCTCTGCAAAGGGTTGTACACCAGCCAGCAACTTTGGTCCCCACTGCCCCTGCCACATCAGGCACTGGGGGAGTCACTGGTGCCACCATCCCTGCCTACCTAAACAACCACTCAAAGGCCATGGCTGGTACACCATAAACAAGAGCACAACCCAAGTTTCAGTGATGCAGTCCAGGCGGTTTCATAGTGACTAATGTCAGAATTACCTTTTGGTGATAATTAATATTCCTGTGTTGTATTATACCTGCAAGTATGAATGATTGGTTCTATTTTGCTTAATTCATCTCAATAAGAGATTTCATAATATTCTATAGCTTGATGAATTAATTTATTTAACTTGTCAGTGTTAATAATTCTGATTACGAGGAAGAAGTTATAAAGTACAGTAGGTGCGAACAGTTCTCTAACAGCAGTTTTAACTTTGAATTTACTTCTGACAAGTACTTCAGTCTAGTCTCCTATGCAATTAACTTCCTTTTTTTGGCTGTTATAAGGAAAAGAGATTCCCTTGACTCCTTTCTCTAGCTCTCCACTGTATCTGCTCTCTGTGTAACTCTCCAGTGCTTCTGGTTTTTTTTCAAATGGGACTGAGTGAAGACTTCAATAAATATTTGACAAGCCAGTCTGGTTCCTGAGCTGTGTACCTGCCACTGGTCTTACGTGTCTCGACATTCAGACACCACACAGAAATCTGAACACAGCTGTGTCCATTCAAACAGCAAGAGGGAGGCTGGAAATGCAGAAAGGGCTTCCAGCTAAAATCGCCATTCCCTTTTCTTTCTCAAGTATGAAGTTAAAAGCCTGTCATACAGCAGGTGATGGCTTGAAACATCTGAATTATAATATATGTATAGATACTGTCTTGTATTATGGTCATTTCAGCAAAAGTCATTTTGTTTATTCATATAATATATACATTAAAACTTTCATACAGTTCTTGGTGCAGCTTTTTTTTGAATGTGGAAAGGAAAGATGAGAGTGGCAGTTACTTATCTGTATTTTTACTGTACTGTTGAGGTCATCCCATTCCACCATATAGAGATGCACCATCCTTTCATCACTTCATAGCAATTGATGTTTAATGGAAATGAGGCTGAGGGGAATGATTTATCAAAGGTCAACTTTTATTTGTTCAACAGCCTGTATTTTAAAAACCCGACTTCTATGAAAATTCTTGCCTCGTGGTGTTATCTTAAAGCAAGTTACATTTTTAGGCAATTTGAAAAATAATTACTTATCAGTAATTGTGTTTTTAGTCATAATTCTTAACCACATACTCCATATCAACAATTTATGTCCTGTAAACAAGGAGGCCATTGACTTTATTATAAATATAATTTAAATATTTTAATAAGCTTATGTGCATATGTGATCAGAAGTATTGAAAGCAAGATCAATCACTTCTTCAAAGTCTCTCATAAATGCTAATGTTTCAAATGGGCACTAAATGGTACCGTATCATTAAAGGAAATTATTCACAGAGAGTAGTGAGGACTGTTGTTAAATAAGTATGGAATAAGAATGAAAGCAGCAAATTAGATGGTTGAAAAGCAGGATTTTAGCTGAGGTTCTTTTGTGAGGAGGCACGAAAGGGCAGCACACCAATTAACAGATAATGTTTGGGGGGAAAAGTGTCAACACTTAGAACCCTGCAGACCTTGAAAGTTTTGCAGAAGATGCGAGAAGTTGCAAGATGAAAGATTATTCTGCAAAGACAGTTCCATATCCTGAGAATGCTGGGACAGTGTGTTTGCTGTGAATGTGTGTGTCTTTATACCATGTGACAGTCCTGGCATGGGGGAAATGTCAATGATTTAAAGAGGAGTTCCTTAAAATTGGAATTTCCTCGTTTTCCTTCACACGTTTTTCTCACTTTGCTCCAGTATTTGCACATTTTTATATTTGAAATGCAAAAGGTTGCTCAAGTAAAGCCACAATTAATGCCTAAGAGCCGTATAGGTGGCTTGGGGAGTTTGAGGCAGGACACAGAGCAATCTCTTTCGCAAACCCGGTGGAATGATGCTCCAGTGTGACATTCAGCATGACTTCGTTTTGGTTATAAAAGCAGCCGATTTCCAAGACCATGGACACCGCCAGATTTTTTCATCCTTATTCAGACCTGTTTCTGAATTAGCAAAGGTTTTCTACTCTGGGATCCATAATTCTGCTCAGTTATGGCTGTATAAATACTAGTTGACTGTAGGGGAATTACACTGGCTTTAAAGGCAGTAGATGAATGAAGAATTTGATCCAACTGTATTTTCCCCTTTGGCTGTAAATCCTTTGCTGTCAACAAGGAAACCTACAACCCTCTGTGAGTCCTGACAGTCCCTCAGGACAGTGAGGACAGTCCCTGACCTCAGAGGTGACTCTGGGACCCAGACTGGGAACTTCAGATCTTGGGCAGCTGAACTTCCCCCAACAGAAATAATGAAATATTTGACATACTACGTTGTGTACTTTTCTATCCTTCTGCATTGTTTGGTCTGTCTGCTCCTGGAAGCCTGTTGGCAGTAGTGCTTCATATAAAAGGTATTTAGGTTCTGTGCTGTGGACATAAACCGAAGGTGAAAGAGCTGAGGCATTACCCTTGGAATGCGAAGGTCTCAGCCATCAATATTAGCCTGGCTGTCTTTGGAGAAAACTAATATCTTAGGGTGATATAGAAGCTTTACCACCTTTCACCTATTAAAGGGTCTGTTTAAAAAAATAAAAAAAAACCCAAACATGTGAAGATGTGATAAACTAGATTTGGTTTGGGGCTATTTTAAGATAATACTCCTATGTAAAGTCGCATAAAGTCTGAACAGGCTGTATCGACTGTGAACTGAGACTTACCTCAAGACAAAGAAGAACACTTAGATTGAGTTGGAGATGGCATTGTGCTGTTAAAGCAGCGTGATCCCCTCCTTTCATTGTCTGTGAATTATTTAAAAACAAAGCCCTTTTCAAGGACAGGTTGGCCAAGGCTTGGAGCCACCTGGTCTAGTGGAAGGTGTCCCTGTCCATGACGGAGGGTTGGAAGTGTTGGTGTTTACCACAAATCATCCTGCGATTCTGTGGAGCATCATTAACAGAAGCCAAAATTAACCTGGGCAGTTTCGGACGACGACTTGGCGCTCACTGCCAGAGGCCGCGCATCGTCATCCCCGCAGCTTCACACGGCAAAAGGGCTTGTGGGGTTTAATTTCTATTTTTTTTCTTTTTTTAACATATATACATATATATTTCTTTTTCTTTTTGCTAACTCACTCCTCCTCTCTCAGCCCCACTCGCCTTTGCGAATTAAAAAAAAAAAAAAAAACAAACAAAAAACCCGAAACAAGCGCTGAGATTCCAGAGAACATTCGCGTTCCCACGCCAGGCGGACGGGGGCAGGGGCTGAGGGCCGCTTCCCTCAGGCGGCTTCGCGCCTCCGGCGCGCGCGTGCGGGGGGCGGCGCGCGGAGCCCCGCGGGGCGGCGCGGAGCCGTGAGGGGCGGCGCGGGGCGGTGCGCGGGGCGGTGCGGGGCGGAGCGCGGCGCTGCCGGCCGCCGGCGCCCCGCGCTGCCCGCTCGCTGCGTGCGGCGAGCCCAGCCGCGCTCCCCGCTCCGCAAAGTGCCGGCGGTGCCGCCGCGCCCCCTCCCGCACGGGCTCTGCCGCTCCGCACCCGCGGCCGACAGGCTCGGCTCCTGCCTCTTCTCCCGCACGCCCGCCGCGATGTCCGCGCTCCTTCTGGCCCTGGCGGCGCTCTGGGGATTACCGCCCGTCGCCGAGGCGCTGGCAGCGGCAGCCCGCGGAGGTAAGGCGCGTACGTGGAGAGGTGCGGAGCCGCGGAACTTCCCGCCGCTTCTGCTCGGGAAGTTTTGCTCCCTTGCGCCTTGCGCGGACGGGCGCGGCCGCGGAGCGCACCCATCGCCGCGCTCCATCGCCGCGCTCCATCGCCGCGCTCCATCGCCGCGCTCCATCGCCGCGCTCCATCGCCGCGCTCCCGCACGCCTGGACTGCGGGCGCGCCGCGCTGGGTTGGGGGCGAACCTTGGCGGCGGCGAATACACGGGGGCTTGGAGCAGGATGATGTCCCCAGTGGTCCCGATGGCCTTACCGGGTACGAGCCCCGGGGTGCGATCCGCCACGGGCGGGAAGAGCCGCTGCTGCCGGCGACCGCTCCGGTCCCGGCCACGGCTCCCCGAGGCAGCCCCGCGGCCGGCGGAGATGTGCCGCAGGAAGGGCGAGCGCCCTCCGCTTCCCACAGCCTTCCAAAAGTTCCCTCTTCAATGTCCCCGAGTTGCCGCTCGCTCAGTGCCTGAACTTGGATTTGGGCACGGGGGCTCGGGGCCCCGCAGCCGCGGGGTGGGCGATCACGGAACTTCCAACTCTGTTCTGCTCAGAGAAGTCCCCGGTCCAAGAGGGTTGCGGTTCCCCTGCCGGAGCGGGGCTCGGGGTTTAGTGTCGCTTATTGCACTGTCACCAGAGCGCTCTCATTTTGCTGCGAGATGTTTGAATTGGATATTATTTTAAGTATAGCCGAAGTCCTCCTTATGTGTGGCTCAGGTGCGGGAACGGCGGTGTGCTGCTCTGACTCAGGTTTTCTTACCGCTGTAGTAAACCCTGCTCACCAGAAAATTGTCTGTCGGCTTGTAGCCCTTCAGCTCCCAAACTGCGTGGTCTCATGAATGAGATACCCAGGGTGGTGGTGTACGCAGTCTGCGAGGGTTTAGTTAGATTTCAGTAAAAATGTAACTCTCTAAAGTCTTGAATTCTCACTGTTAGACATCCAGCTCCTCTCCATCACGTACACATTACCTACTAAATTGTTTACTAACTGCTCACAACTCGTCTGGGTGAGTGCGGATGCCTTCGCACAGTCGGTCTGGGCTATAGATCTCTGCTTCAGTCGAACTACCGAACCTCTCCCGTCCCTTTCCCATGTAACTATCAGAATTACATAGGTGATTCATGCTGCGAAAATGAGAAATAGCTACCTATCAACGAGAAAAGTATTGCTGCAGCATCACAAACTTGCATGTTTAAAACACTGCATCATCACAAGGTGCAGGGATATTACGAGGAAATGAGGATAGTATTCCATAGAACACTTGGACAGCCAGAGAGGAAAGGTTCTCAGGAAACCTTTTCAGTTTTATGAAGGTACATATGCTTTTGCTTTGGTTCACAAAGATTCGTGGTCGTGGTAGTGCTTGTTTGATGGAAAATATTTCAAGAACTTTCCATGGTATTCACAGAACAGTCAGATTAGATTTCAGCAACTGTAGCTTGCATCTGATCTTATGAATAAAAATCAAACTTCCAAATATTTTGTGGAATTGTTTTGAAAACTGATTTGTCGCTCTGTATTTCTTCATAGCAGTAAGCAAGTGTCAGTTATGCATGAATATTAATTTCTGGTGTTGAAATTTTAATTTTACATTTTATTTTTTTTTCATAGTTACCTTGCTCTGATTTACTGTTTCACAAAAAAAAAAAAAAAAAAAAAAAAAACCTAAAAAAAAAAGGTGCTGTCAGCTTATATTAAAATCAATCCTATCTTAAAAGGCAACATCCTTGTAAATCATACCAGCCCCAAAAGTGGGATAAATCAAATTTACTTAGAATCAACTAACTCATCATATCATAATGTCATGTCTTATCAAAACTGAGCACTGCACAAATTAGGACTTAAAAGGCATTTTGTTTAAAAAAAAAAAAAAAAGTCAAGTGGTCTCAACCTAAAAGGGATTCAGGATGAGGCATCCAGAAAGGGTACACATCAGATAAACTTTATGATACAATGCAAAAATTATTGACCATACCAAGCTGATTTTCCTTTACAGGAGGAAATTCTGAGTCACTGGAGCATGCTAAGCTTAATGTATGTGAAAGGCACTGAAATTTGGAATGCACTGAGGCTCGCCATAGGTAATAAGAGAATTGGGAAAATGTCATGGGTTGTGTTAATAGCTGTGTTGTGGTAGCCATGGTAATATAAAATATTAGTGAGGGGCTGTAGGGAGAGGTAACACTTTCTCTTAGATCACTGGGCAACATCAGGAGGAGAAAAAGGGGTGGGGGAGAACCCCAACAAAGTTTGAATTATCTAAGCCCTTTTCTCTAGGTTTAAAATACAATTAAAATTTTTCAGTCTTATCAGGTCTGTCCTCAGCCAGGTTACAGCTCCTCCAAGTTCATGTATATAAAAAAATTGGGAAGAGAAAATTATATGGACAGGGGGAGATGGAAATGAGATGGAAAAGGGAAGTGAGCAGAAGGGAATGCAGCCAGGAGAGTGTGGTAGGATAAGGGCTAAGTCCTGCTGCAGCTGAGGTTGTGCCACTGAAGCCACAAAGAGGCGATTTCCTTTCCTTCTGCTTCAGTCAGTTCTTCCAGAGGAAACGGATGGAGCCAGGTTCCTTGCAACACTTGCAACTCCTTCACAGTTTAGCTGCAACAAACGAATTTCAGGAGCCTGGGAAAAACCTTGCGAACCGTTTGTGAAGCTGAGAAGGCAACATTTGTTACCTGCTCTCCCTACAGACGCTCGAGGGAACTTCACAAGTCCCATCGGTACTCTGTGGTTCTGGTGGGCGTTTCCTTCCCACAGCTCTTCCGAGCCTTGGAGCTTCACTCTGCTCCCTGCCTGGGCTCCTACACCCTTTTTTGTCATCCTTGATTTTTGTGTCTGCTGTTGTGAACGTCATCACATAGATCCGCTGCATGGAGTGATTACCTAGAGGTGATCCAAATTGCAGAGATGCCCCGGATAATGGGAGTTTAACTGGATAATCTCGGTGCTGTCAGTGAGATGTGTATCCACACCAGTATTAATGAGTTACATTGCTCGTTATTAATCGACTTGCTGTCTGTGCTGAGGATTGCTTGTGTTGGGTTTTGGTGGCATGTCACTGCTGTCAGCAGCGCTGAGCCTCTGTCTTCTCCCACTCTTTCATGTGTGCTTTTAGTGTTTTGGAGCTCTCAGGCAGATGCTGGCATGGTGGAACAGCAAAGTCTTGCAGACAAGAGATGCTCCTGCAAAGGGAGACTTTATATGGGATGGGAAAACTTTGTCACGTAACTTAAAACTCAGTTTCATGAATGATGGCATATCACATGTTTGTGTTTGTTTTTTTTTTTTTCTTTGCTAATTTGAAAACTGTTTTTTAGAAGGAATGACAAATCTTCATTTTTACTCCTTTCTGCAGTCACAAAAACACTTCCAAAACTTCTGTCTTCATCCCACTTAGCAGGGAATTTATTGTTCTTGCAGTGTCCTTTGACCGTATTTAAGTGAAATCTGGAAGCAAATTACTTTGAAATAGAATTTTCAGGCTTAAGGTTAGGCTGGTGGGAGTTTCGATTACTCACCCCTGTGGCAGAAATACAAACCAGGTGAGATAAATTTATCTCCTTGGGACGACTGCTGATGGCCTTCATTCCCTGGTAAGGTGCCACAGCAGGTGACTCTGCACTGGGAGCCTTTACAATACAACTTTGTCGTTATTAGCAGCTTAATGCTGGAAACTGGGTGTACCAGCACTGCTGTACTTCACCAGACTGAGCTCCAGCTTGGCCATCTGTTGGAAAGCGTTCTTGAAAAAAACCTAAAAAAACTGTTTCTGTGCTGTACTACAGAGGTGTATGTTCCCATAGTTAACTTTGTTGTGCTTTGAACATAGATAATAAGTATTAGTATCTTATGTGCAAGAGATGCTTCCAAGGTCACAGTGACTTTGCTGTTTATTTATTTACCCTAAAAGAATCATTACTTAAGAATGTGCCTATCATTAGAGAGGCAAAATTACAGAGGAGAGTGAAAATATGTCAAGGAATATGGGGTAGTTCTTTGCAGGATGTGTGATAAGGGTTAATTAAAGTCAGAAATTGTGGGAGATGTCCACAATTGCAGTTTCAGTGGCTGGCTGGTTTTGGAGGCACTAAGTGATGTCTGTCTGCCCTCAGCTGAGTGTGAGTGCACACACAAACCCCTGGCACTCCTGGAGCCTGAGCAGGCTCTGTGTGTGTGTTTCTGTGAACTGATGTGCTCATTCTCCCTTACCTGGGTTGTTCCTTTAAGTTCAGAGATTTCCGAGAGCTGCAGTTTAGTAAAAAGAAAGTGGTAGAAACGCACAAAGTATTTAAAGGCTAAGCTGCATTTCAAAGTTCAAAACTAGGTGTTTGATGTGAAAAGACTATGTGTAAACTTGTTCAGCAGCAAGCCTTTTACTAATTTATCACAGCAGTTCTGTGGCAGGTTGAAGGAGCTGTCCTCCAAAGGCTTGGAGAGAAGCTCTCACCACACACAGTTCTTCCTTTGAGGAGCTGTGTGACGGCTGCTATGTAAATCTAAGCATATGCCATACCTTTGAGGTTCATATGGACCCCAATCTTTCTGCATTTAAATTGGCAAAACTCACATTGACTTCAGTCTGCAGGTCAGAGAGAGTGTTCCTCCAGCACCTTCTTGCAGGTCCTTTAATGGTAATTTGCAGTTGTAGTTATTAGGTTTCTCTATTTTGCATTGGCTCTAAGGACTTAAGTAATTGTAACTCGTGAATTTAGAATTACAGCTTTCTCTAGAAAGGCTGGTAATTTAGATAATAGAACATTATTTTTGTTACAGTACCATATTTGGAATCCCAGCGTGTTGTTGCTTTTTCCTTAGTTTTTATGTATTAATCTGTTGCTTAATAGTCTTGTTCTTCAAATGAAATTAAAAAAAAAATTTGCTAAGAGAACTCATTTTAATTGCACTTCCTCAAAACATTCTTAATGATGAACAGTGAAGATGAAAATAGCAGAACTTGGCTACTTCTTAGCGAGTCATACAGACTATTGAGTCTGTATTTAATGTCAGTTTGGGCTAAGTGTAGACATTGCAGAACTAGGTCTTAAATTTGTAAGTGCAATTAGGAACTAATTGGCTTTCTTTAAAAATGTAATTACTCAAATAATGACTTTGCACCTTCTGTCCAACCCACTAGTTTGTTTTTTAATTGAACAAGTTGAATCTTTTCCCCCTTAAATTATCTCTATCCAAGAGATGAAAATATTTGTAAACTTATCCCAGCTAGCTAGCCAGTTGTTGACCATAATGGGACAAATTCCCAAGATGTACCAAAACACAGGGCTGTAAAGTGATACAAATCTTTGTTTTTAATCAGTTGGTAAAGTGAAAAAACCAGGACTTGTTGCTGTAGAATCAGCTGCCCATCCTAGCTGTGGTCCTGCTGACAGGATTCCTTTGGTGAGGATGCTCCAGAGCCTCTACAGGAGGGAAGGGCATTTTCCCATGGGTGCTGGGCTGTGTGAGAGCAGGATTGGATCTCAGTAATGGAATTCCAATAAAACTCAGTCAGTGCCTTTTAATTAGATTTAATGGGAACTGGGAAGGATCATTAGAGATAAACACATGCTTTTGCCAGTAATACGTTCACTATGTTATTAATCTGATTTAATTTGCAAGATCCACATAGCAGGAGTAAGATTTTTCTCTGTACCTGGGAAGTGTTATATGAGCCCATTATATCTTGTTGTATATGTCATGGCTTCCCAAGCAGTATGCAAATACAGAATTGGGGCTGGGCTCCATGTGTGGTGGTTATGAACTCTGGCAGTGCGAGGGTAGAGCTGCATGCTGGAGAGAAGGCTGTTTGTCTCTTTAGAAACCACATTTTTATTGACCATTTAGCTATAAATTGCAATGGTGTATTAATAACAAAACACTGCAATATGCAGAGTGTGCTGCTAAGTAATAGGGCTTTTTAGAGATGATGTAATGCCAGTCTGGAAGTGAGGTACGCCTGGAGATTTTTATTTCCATGCAGTTGGAAATACAGCCTAATTCTCTGAGGCGGAAAAACAGATTACAGCATTACGAGTTCTAGATATGGTACGTTGCATCCTGAAATGCGCTTCCCAAGCCGCCTGATGCTCCTAAACACCTCTCCTGCTGCTTCCTGCTGAGTGATGAGGCCTTCCAGAGGAGCCAGACAGCTGAAACTCAGCTTCGCTTCAGAAACAAGGATGTACCTGTTTCCTTTTCTTGGAAATATCCATGTATTTTGGGCTATCTATTGCCTGGTTTTCTGTAGGACATCCCTCGGTAACTTTTTGGCATGGCACTCTTGAATGACTTATGCTTCAAGTGCAGTAGAATAAGCGATAGAAGCTAAAATCTAAGACTTGAAAATAATATCTATAATTCCTCAAAGTTTTCACTACTGTAGAGCTCTGCTTTTAACAGCAGTTCATAAGGGTCTCTCTTGATTTTCCTCGAATGAGCAGAGAGATTAAAAAGGTGCAGTTTTGGTTTTTGTAGTGGTATTTTGGGGTGGGGATGGGCCGTGTGCAATGCTCTGCAAATGCAGTGGTTTTGTGAGGTGCTCTGCCTAGAAGATTGTTCTGCAAACACATGGATGTTCTCCCGCAAAAATCTCATTGGCTTTCGTATAAAGCTTTGTGATTGTAATTTACCTGCCTGGAAACCAACAAAAATATTTTGACAGTGGTACTTTTTAAAATATAATTTTGATATTGTCAAATAGTTTAGGCTGCTGTTTATAATGTTCTCAGAGGCTGTGATACGGTGTAGAACACTTGGGTCTCCAACTCCCTTAACAAGCAGGAAAGTATTTTTCCTCAAGTAAAGTTCTTCTGAATAATTCTAAGGCACTGGAAGTACCAAAAAAGCACCATTTCTGATACATCCCTCTCACACTATAATTTTTATTTTTTTTTTTTTAGAAATGCTGTCATATTGTGTAGTCATAAAAATGCATGTTTGAAAAAGTTACACTAATGCCAGATCATGAAAAATCACAGCAATTTTCTAGATGATAGGTAGATTTCCACAAAACACCTTCCTCTTTTTGCTTGCAAATACAGTGAAGATAAAAGGAGAGAGAGCAAAGTAAGTTCATTGCAGGTTGGATGCTCTTTTGCATATGCAAACACACTGATTTACCCAAAGTATATTGGTATTTATGTAAAGCTGTGTGCTTAGGAAATCAGAGTGTGTCATTTGCCAATGAGACTTCTTCTCTGGAGCAAAACATTTTTTATATTTTGTAAATAAATAGATTTCAGACCTTCAACAAGACCACTGAAGTCAATGGATTCTTTGTTTTGTCCTTGATGTAATAGAATCAGGTTGTTTGTAAGTGTGAAGGAACTTTGAACAATTTTATTAAAATTTCACTGGAAATTCTTTATTAGAGGATCTCTAATTAAATTATATCTTCCTGTGAGGTCACAGGAAAAAAACAGAGAAAATTCCAGACAGCTCAATATGCTGTGTATGGTCTGCTACTTTCAAGTCACTAGGTTGGTTAAACCAAATTTTTTCCTGTACAGAGGAATCTGCTGGTCTTCTACACGATGCACTACCCTTTTCTTCATGAAAAATGTATATTGGCTTTGGAGATGTGGAAGGATTAGAAAGGTGGCACCTTCTCACTCAGCACATCAGTTCCCTATGAATCTTTGCAGATTTATCCAAGGATGAGCAAGCTTGCCCTTTTTTTGGAGCCTGTCCTAAAGCAGCTGTTTTTTCCAGCAGTATTTAGTAAAGGATAAGGAGAGTTAAGTCAAGCCTGTGGGTTCTCCAGTGCTGATGGTCATATATCTCCTGGAAGGAAACTGGCCTGCCTTCCAAATTAATCAGAAACACTTGGTTTAAAATGGGTTAATTTTGTGTAACTGTTGAAGTTGTTTTTTTCTGAGGGATGTTTGCAGGCAGTGGGACTTTAAGAGTGCAAGGAGTGGAGGAAGGCTGCAAAATGGAATTTGTTCCCCTTGGGCCCACGTCCTCAGCCAAGCATTTTTATTTTTATATTTAGATTTCAGAAAGAATGGTGAGCAGCAAATGGTTTCTCCATAGTGGTATCTTAAAGTAAGGAGTCTTAGGCAAAACTCTTGAGGCTGCAACGTGAAATCCTGTTCAAGGGAGATGAAGCAGGTCAAGATTATAAAAGTGTGAAAACTTAAGCGCTGTCTCAGGCCTACAGCTCATGGGTTGAATTGCTGGTATGTCTTTGGTAGAAACAGAGCTGTTCTGTGTTGGAGCAAAAAGATGTTTTGGAGGCTCACCTGAGCAGGTGATACTGTAGGGCTGCTGTAAATCACTTCTGTAAGAATATATTGCATGTATATACATATGTATATAAAGCCTTGTCTGTAGAGAGGGAGCCATGAAAGGCGCTGTGCTAAGTACAGCAAAGCCAGGAGGGCTTTTTTCAGCAGATAGAACCTGATGCCCTGACCCAAGTGGCCCATTATCACATTTCTTCAAACTGGAGCAAGCTATTCAGGTCAGTGTGTGTGTGTACAAAGCCATCTGAATGAATTCCTCAGCTTGCACTTGCTGTGTTACATTACTTTCTCTGGGTTTCCAGTGGCTGTGAGTTGAACGGAGTTGACAGTACACAATATTACCTATTTACTCTGTAGATTATGCTCCTCTGGAGAATTGGTGTCAGCTAATCTGCCACTTCTGCATTTTCAGAGACCTGTGAACTACATCTCCAGTATATTGCAGGAGAGTGTCAGATCTAAATTTCTATAATTTTCTTATTTACCTCGGATTTCTGGGCCTCTGTGTCCAGGTCTCCAGCCTTTGACACTTATTTTGTCCTGTGAACGGTTTGCTTTCTGTGCAGAAATTCTCTGTCAGTATCCAATTTTGGCCACTCTTAGGGCGGTAAGAAGTTTCAAGCAGATGGTTGTCAACAGATGATGACAAAATTCTGAAATACGGCTCTGATACAAACTGTGAGGCTGAGTATTTAAAGCACATTCAAGTGTATAAAGCCTGCTTCTGCTCCTAATGCTATTGATACCTTTTCTGTGGAATATTCTCAGAACAATTCATAGGTTCCATACTTTTTTCTGAAAACAGCATTACTCCCCACACCAATTAGTGGTGTTCAGTAATGAGTATATGAACCATGTTATGATTTTATGTCAGTTAGAATTGTTAAATGCTCCTTGATGAAACCACACTGATTTACATTAATTGGTGGCCTGTCTTCCCACAATGGCATCACACTGTGTCAGAAGTGCCTCACAAAAAGTTGTAATATAACTAAACTCTCAGTGATTGCCCATGATTGTCATTCCGCTGTTGACTGCTGCTCTGAAGACTTACCAGCAAAAGACTTCAAAATTCAGAAGAATTTAATAAGTGGCTTTGAGTCTTAGGAGCGTAACTAAAAGCATTTGCATAAAATGAGTGCTGAGACCTGGTAGGTGTGGCACAACTCAGATCCTTCCACTGCATCCCCTTTGCTAATCCAGCAGCTCAAAGTAATTTAAGTGCATTAAAGGCTGTTTACGTGTCTATGAAAAGCATGATGCAAATATGCAAATTCAAGAGCGTGTCTTCCACAAGTTTATATATCTTAATGAAAAATGTCAGAGCGTAATATATCAACAGTCTGCTTCGCCCCACAGTAGCCAGTTTTTTCTAAAGATAGCACAGCATGTCCTTGGTGTGCTACTAGGAGTAAATTAGCACAGCAGAGTGCTTGTTCTTGAAGCCAGCTGATGATTCTTCTACTGATTTTTGGGGAGGAAAGACTTGTCTGCTGAGGGTGGTCATCTTGAAGTGCTCACCACTGCCTGGTTATGCATGCACACAAATAAATTCCCCTCACTAGTATTAAAAAACAAAACAACTAAACTTTGTTTCATTTCATTTGGTATCCTGTTTTCTGTTGAGTGGAGAGGTTGCCCCACCCGAGTGGAAATCTTGGATTATATATCATGGGACACCTGAGAGGCATAAGCTGGCTCATGAGCTTTGCGCTGGTGAGTACTGGCCAGCAGAGTGGTGACTCCTACTGGTTTGCATCTGATTTCACCTCACAAATTCTGGTTTCATCTTGAGTAAGATACCCCTCTGTTTTTTCCTTTCTTCCCTGTCAAATTTATAAAATCTCATGAATGGGAAATTCCCTTTCAGATTCAGGAGCCCAGGTGCTGCAGAGCTCATTGGAGAGTCACAGCTGTTGATGGTTCAGGTGCCTGTCAAATGCTGTGTTTTCATTTGGGGTTTGCAGCCACAGAGGAAAAAAAGATGACTGGAAGTGAATGATGGAGGGTTACTTGTTAAATTACAGCATTATTTTATTTGGTGGGAAGCTAAAAAGGCCATGTCCAGTACCAAAAAACTCTAACAGTCTCCACAGTACTTCCGAACCAAAAAGCGTTTGTGTTGCTGAATACATGAAGAGTTATGCAGCAAGATTTGGTATGTGCAAGTATTGTCTTTGATAAACCATGGGGAAATCAACATCTCTTCTTTCTTTCCTGAAAATACAGGAGGCTTCTTGAAGCGCTTGCTTTTGGGAATGAGTGTATTAGTGAAGAGTTCATGGATGATCCAGATATAATTTTTATAGAAATGAATGGTAACCCACTGTGGGACTTCAAGTCCGTGCAGGTGTATTTTACATTCACCTGCCTTATTCTAGACTTAAAGAATTCTTCTTTTTTCTTTTTTTTCCCCCACTGATAAATAACTGAGGGTTAAAAGTAACTTATCCCAATAGGAATCACTACCACTGTAAGAAGGGGAAAAAAAAAAGTCAGCAGCAGTGCAGTGATATTTCAATAACACCAACTAATCCCCCCATACTTCAGTAATAAAGTTGCATGGGTTGCAGTCAGCTTTCCTGTCAGCACCTTTCCATTGACACCTTTCTGTCAGAAGAGATGAAGTGAAGAGTGAAACTTATCTCTGTTTTCTCTTATGCTAAATGTATTCTGCAAAGCTTTGGTGAAATACAAAGCATGTGGACTTTTTGGATAGTGTTTGCATTTGGGACTTGTGGGAAAATTTATGTGAACTTTGTGCTGTAGGAATGATTGCCCTTTAAAGCAATTGGTTATATTTAATGTCAGTACATACCTCAAAACTGTATTTGAGGTGTAGAGTGTTCTGTTCTTTAGAGCTCTTGTTTTTAGGGGCAGAGTGTGTAATTATTGGTATAAAATGAGTTTTTACGATTTGGCCAGCTTGGGTGCACAGACTCTCACGACTTTTTTGCCCTGAGAGGTCTGTTAGTGTTTAAAGGCAACAGATAAACCCAAAACCCTGTCAAAGTAAGCCAGAGTACTTTGCAGTTGTCGGCTGAAACCGTCTAATAACATAGTCCAAAAGCTCATTAATATTGATTTTCTTAATTCTCTCAATAACCTGAACATTTGTTCTAATTACAAGAGGAATAAAAAGCAGACTAACAGATTCTTAGATGTCAAAGTCTGTTGGACCACAAAGCGTCCAAAAGGATATCCTTCAGAAGTGGGAGGAATGAGTATGAATTACATTAGCCAGTAACAATATGCATACCCATACTTGGGGAAGAAACACTTCTCCTTCTTGCTGGACCTCTGGGGCTCATACGCGTGCCAAGGTCACAACTCCTGCCTCCCTTTGCAGCCTTTTCTACACAAGGGGCTGGGGAGAGTTTTGGAAAAACTGGTGAATTAGGTTTATTTTGAAAGGAAAATACCTGAGCAGTTTGGTCTAGGTAAAGCACCTCTGGAAGGAGTATGATTGAGCTCCTGCTTCTCCTGTGATGGTGGTGGAGAAGCGTTGCTCGTGGTGGTGTGGTCTTTGGTTCTTCATGTGAATGATGCAGGCATCAAGAATAGGATTAATTCTTGGAGTGGTTTTAAATGTGAGCTAAGTGTTCTTAAGAAAAAAAAAACAAACAAAAGGGAGAATTTGTATTTTTCTGGGTAGTCTTAAGTGTTCTAGAATGTTCTCTTTTGTCCTTAGTAACCCTTTGATTGTGAGAGAATCCGATCTGAGATGTGTCTGCCGTGCTGTGGTGCTGCTGATCCTGGGGTGAGGGGTCAGGAATGGAGCTCTGACCCAGGGCTGTACCCTGGCTCCTCCCCAGGGGAGGGTGCCCCCTCCTCAAACCTCATTCCGTGTCAGGGCCAGATGACCACACTGAGTTTGTGCTGGCTTTGAACCCAGGGAGGGAAAACCTGTGCAGACCTTGGGCACAGCCATACAGTCCTCGAGGCTGAGGCTGTTCTTCCTCCCACTCTCTTCATCAGGCGGGTGCTGATAAAGCTCAAGATCCCTCCTGAATTTCAGTGGAAACTTATTTTGATGAAAACTGGCTAGTAACAGTCCAAGGAGAAATGGCCTCCCAGGAAAGGCAAGGTGTTGCTGAAGAAGGAAAATCCAAAGGATTTTCTTTCCTGAGTGCTGTGCTTCGTACACAGGAAGAAAGGAAAGGCTTCATCAATCTCCCTCTTATTAAACTGGCACAGCTAATATATTCTGCTAAAATGTGTTCATCATGCTGTTTAAAACAGCCAGGTTAGAAATCTACTGACAATAAATGAAGATTTATTGGTTTTTGTGTCATTGGGGCACCTAATACAGGTTTGGAATACTAACCGGAATTTGTGAAAGGGGAAAAAACTGTTTCAATGCCATTTAATTAACTATCTGGCCAATATTTCTCCCTTTTTATTGTAAAATCTGTAAGTTGCAACTGGCTGCAAATGTACTCTTGTGCAACTCTGCCAACAGCTAGAAATAAACACATTAATACAGAAAGTCTTGTACAGATCCATGTGTGCTGGATAAAACCATACCTTGAACTGCAGAGATGGCTTGTTTTAGCAAACCAGAAGATAATAATTGTCTTTTGTGTCTCTTGGTAAGTGTGGTTGTGCAGGGTAACTGAAATCAGCGCAAATATGAGCAGTATTTTCTTTGTAACTGAAGTCATACCAGGAGCCTGATGTAAATAACCTATTTTATGTGAGTACCAGATACTTTTATTGCTTAATCTCTGTATTACCTTGTTATTCTGATCAATACCACTGTAAGCTGTGATCCAAATACAGAGCTGCAAGTCTTCAAATTTCTACCAAAATCTGAATCAAGTTTGTAGATTAAGGCCTTATAAGATTTAATGAGGTTAAAAAAAAGTATTTTTTGGAGAGCTGATTTATGCAAGCATTCATGTAATTTGTCCAAGCAATCTTGACTGAGAGGCAGCACTATGGATCATGACTTCAGACACTTTCTGGGATCCACAGAAGTTAAAAGTGGGAGGTTGTGTGCTTTGCTGGTCGCTGTTCCTCTCCCAGTTTCCCATGGGAGGAGTGCTGCCCTGCATCTCCCTGACCTTTGAGGAGATCGTTCCTGCTCTTTGGGTAGCTGCAAGCACAAAGGGAAAATTGTGATTTCTTGTTACTCAAGGTCAAAGCACCGACACCAAATGGGTGGCTCGTGTTTTAGCTTAAAGTGCTGCAGACAACACATTATGGGCAAGGATATGTAAAGCTCACTTCCACTGTGAGATCCACCAAAGGGGAAATATCTGAGCCTGCCTCGTGATGCATAAAATGCTGTGGCAAGCAACTGTTTTGGGGAGATGGAGATCAAGTTTGGAAGCATTTAAAAGAATTAAAAGAAATCCAAAGCTATTGAATTAACTTTATTCTCTTTCTTGCAGCTTCCAGCTCTCTTGCAGTCCCTCTGGTCAGGCTTCCAGTGGGAGCTCTCGGGTTGAAAGGTTAACAACTCATTTACTAAGCAGTACCATTTTCTTTCATTTTTCATCTGCAATTATCTCTACTCCTCTAAAAACTGAAAGGCCCTTCCAAAACATATTGTACTGATGCATTATTGCTGTCAATTAGTTATTAAATCATAGATCTTTAAAAGTGCAATCCAAATATACATGAATTTATTCAGCTGCTGCACAGCCACTCCTTTAGAGAAGTGATGAGTATCATATCCAAGCAGCTCTGAATATTGGCAGATGTTTCTTTCTAAGGATCATAATGTTCATTTGAATTGTCATTTTTGGGGGATTCTGGGGAAAAGATGGATACTGCAGGAAGCACTTTGAGGATGGTGCAGTAGAGGAGCAGAGCAGATCCTACTGTGGGGTTGTTTGTGGGGTGTGAGCTGCTGGGGTAAGAGCTCGATATGAAAGCTGGAGACAATTGGTGTGAGCAGCTGAGATGGTGATGCCTTCTATGTAGGGGTGCTAAGATAAGAAAAGAGCCATATCCTGAGCCCTGGTTAGAGGGATGGTGGCAAGGAAAGAAGAATTGCCAAGAACTTGAAAATCATAGGCTTAAAGACTGAAATAGTGGTGTGGTGGTTTCAGGGAATGGAAGATGATGAGGGCAAAAGCCAGATTTTTTCACAGCTGTTTGATATAGTATTCGTGTTAATTTATGAATTCCTTAAATTAGCAGTTTCACTTTTCTGCTGTCTACTATACTTTGACTCTTAACTGAATTAAGTCACATTATAAATGACATCTTTCCACAGTTGGAATACAGGTTAGCACTCCCAGGAGGGGTGCTTTAATGAGGTTGTTGCTATGACAGCTCAGCTTCAGGCAGCACATGTGCCACTTTGAAATACCCTCTCTCCCCTCAAAACATTGCAGGAACTTCTGTGAGGGCATTTTAGAACTCCCCTTTCAGTGCAATTTATGACCAGAACTTTGTATTTCTCTTCTCCCAGTAATGCATCTGAGGTTTTGTGTTTGTTTCTGCTTTTATTCCTGCAATGTTAATAACAGTGCATGACTTGACAAGTTAAAGAAACCAGGAGGTGTTGATTCTTTGGCAATTTCAAAGAATGCTCTGAGGAGGAGTCATAACATTTACTGAAAGAACAGGTGCAAACACTAGTGTTGACAGTGGAAATGTATGGGGCCTGCACTTCTGAAATTCACGTCAGAGAACTTCACAATGGATGGAAATTGTTTATTACCTACTAGGACACCCGGTAGGAATACAGACATTCCTGTTGGGATGCAGCCTTGTAGGTGGCTGCAGGGATTTGCCTCTGCAGAGGAGCTGCCTGTGGTCTGTGGCCAGGCTGTGCAATGGCTCTCAATACCTCAAAGATGTTAAATCATGCAGTTGTATTTTTCAGAAAGACTCTGGGGTTGTATTTGCTTTGCCACTGCTGTCTGCTAGAAACATGAGGCTGCCTGGGAAGGAGAAAAAAGTTTTTCCTCTCAGAAACCAATTCACTCCATCCCTACCTTTCTACACAGGCTCTGCTCTTGTCCAATGCCAGCTTTTGCACAGTTAAATGTGGCTAAGGTCTTGGTCAAGCCCAAGTCTTTGAACCTCAGTGTGGTCCAGACAAAGATTGACACTAGATTTCTGGGTAAAATGGAAAAAAAAAAAAAAAAAAAAAAGCAGAATTCCTAACCAGAGTTCAACGAAATTATTCCATGAAGATGTTGGAACAGCCTTTAGGATGGGTGGTGTCAGAGTAAGCACTCTGTATTGTGAGTATTGCTCTTTTGTTGCTTGCCCATGAAATGACAAAATGTCATATTTAAACTCAATTGAGCAGCTCAAAAAAGTATTTCTGCTGCTTCAGTGTTTCCTAGTTGTTTTGTAGACACAAGAGACTTTATTGTTGAGTCTCCTCTTCCTTCCAAGCTCTGAATGTGAGTTTTCAGATGTATGACTTTGACATACAGAAAGGAGTCATAGTCAAATCTGACATGACTTATTTAAATATTGCCTTAAACATTGGCCTGGATGAAAAGGCTTTTTCCCTTTCCAAAGGTATTCACTTTTCTTGTTTGCTTAGCTGTGCATTGTTGCAGTTGCTTCTCATTGGCTGTGTCTGTACCCAGCAGTGGATGCTCTGCCACCTCAGTAGCTGTTGGAAATAAATTTCTTTGCCACTGCTCATGTCAGTGAAGTTAAACCCAGGGAGATGCTCAGCTACTATATAACCAGAAAGCTTTGCCATGTTGAAGTTATTTGGCTTAAAAGATTGTTTTTATTTTGTTTGCTACTGCTTTAGAAGCTGTGCACTATAATGATCTGGATTCATTTCTTTAGAGTGTTTTATTGAAAGCTAAAACACCTCTTACTAAAGAGTAAAAAGCCTGGCTTTATAAATCAATGCTTCATTGTATGTATTATGCTATTTACAACTCATCCAAGTATAGTAAATTTTTACAAATGCAAAATCATTCAGCTGTATCCAGATTGGTTTAAAAGGTGCTGATGAGAACACTTAAGTTTTTTGCAGGTTCTGATAATACTGTTTGCCATAATTGTCCTTGTCCCAGTTCCTTTATGTGATCACGCTGAAAGTGCAATTTATCTGTAATTTTAATGACTAGTAAATAGGTCCAAATATTCCACACATTATGCTCTTTTTCCTATTCTCTATTTGACTTGCTTGGCCATTAGTGCCACTTATTCTCAGATCATAATGTTGCCTTCTCTGGTAAGAAGGTGAGATGGAGATTAGGAGGTTTTACCCTTGAAGAAAAACACAGCAGAAAAAGCAAACCCAGCACCCAGGGTGCCTCAACAAAAGGAGACCAGATGCAGAGTGAAAAGCACATGGTGCAGATTCTGGCTTCTCCCTGCAAAGATTGCTACAAGAACAGAAAACACGCTGTGATTTATTCTCGTGGCAAAAAAAACCCGCAAATGGAACAAAGAGTACAGAAATCTCAATATGTTGTTGCTAATACAATTTACATTTAGAACAGTGTGTCCTCCTTCACCACCATGCTCTGTTTGAACATAGCTAAGTTCAACTAGTCTATAGCTTGAACTGCAGACAGAACTTCCACTAAATGAACATCTAATACTTGATTGTAATAATATAGCTTCTAAAAAAAAAAAATCCTCATGTATTATATTTGTTCAGTAATCTCTGTATATAATATTGTCAAATTATTATGCTGTCTCTCAAAGACATAAATCATATCATTTTTACACTGACCAGAAAATGACTTGCACTTAATGACATGTTTATCCTTGTATATATGGTAGATTTTAAATTAAAGAGTTCCAGACATAATTTTCCTAATATTTGGTAATCCATCTTTACTTAAATGTTAATTGCTAATCCAGGCATCACACAGAGAACAATCAGCCTACAGTAAACTGTGCCTTATTTGCACAAGGATAAAACCCATGCATTTACATGTCAGTCTGCTCCTCTGTGTTGCAGTGTCATCACCTTTCATGTGTGATAACCAACTAAAAGCATATTGTTGAGTTATTGTACTCATTGTTTACCTCCAGATAAGGCTGTGGGAGAGTCCAAGGGGGGCATGGAATTAATTTAGCGCTAGTTAAAAATTCCCAAAGTAGGGCCTGAAGTACTTTGATGGGATTTCTTTGTCCAGAATGGGTTCTGCCAGTGCTGCTGCAGCTGAAGTTGCCTCTGACAGTTCTGGGATAGAAAACACTGCTGAAATCACGTCCTGTGTGGCCAAGAACAAAACTCCCTCTGTGTCCGAGCCCTGTATTCCAGAAGTCAGGCCCAGTCCATCTTGTTTTCCAGCCAAGGGTTAGAGAAGGTAAAGTCAGCTAGATGGAAGTTATACTTGTCATGGAAAAAAGGTGTATTAAGATTAACTTGCTTGGGAGGGCTGGGGTAAGGAAGATTCACTCGTGCTTTTCCTCACTAAAGGAACTTCACTCATCCAGTCTGTGTGCAGCTAAGTTTACTGATATTTTTATTTGTAATACTCCATACAGAGAGTTCCAACACTTCATACTTAACAAGAAATAATCCTGTGATTCCCTGTGCAAAGTTGCACATGTAGCTGCAAGTCTTCTGTTTGTGTACATGAATTAAAATACCTTGTTAACAGAAGGTAATTACAATCTTGGTGACTGAAAAGATTGTTATTCTTGTAAAAATTAGGAAATACAAGTTGTTCAGATTTTTTCCCTTTTATATATATATTTCGTCTGTCATTAATGACATTGTTAGGGACAATCCAGTTTAAACATATTTCATGTGATTTTTTCAAAGTTGTCATGTCCAAATTTCAAACTCCTTAAATCACACAAAAATTTTCAGGCAAAGCCATATAATTAATGAGGAAAATAAAGACTTGCCTATAGTGTGCCATCTGTTGATTTTTATTTAATTGGAAACTAATTTTCATAAGTCTGTCTTGCTTATACAAAATGTATACTAATAGGCTATAAAAAAGAGTATTTTTTAAAGTCTGAGAGGAAAAACATTTTGCCAAATACATCTAGAATATTAACTATCGCTAAATAGTATTTCACAAAAATCACATCTCTTGATTCCAGAAGCCTTAACAATCTGTTCCTATTTGGGGTTTGTCAGAATACTACTGGAAGGGCTTGAGCTTTTGGGTTTTGGATGTGCTTTCTTCATTTTTTAGCCTGTTCATTTTTTCATCAAAGGAGGTCACCTCTTCACCTTTCTTTTAATCTTTCCTCCCTTTCATTCCCCTTATTCCAGCGTTCTTTCCAGCTTGTGAAAGTCACTTAATCTCTGTTTGAAACTGTACCTGATTTGCTCCGGCAGCACGGCTTCTCTCTTAGCAAGTTCATCCACATGGATAAAGAGGAGGATGCCTTTGACATTTCTGCTGTACCAGGAGGATGCAGCCATGCCTCGTCCAAGAGCTACAAGCAAGAGGTTATTTTAGGAATGCTATGGATTTATGTGTATCACTCTGCCTTGGTTTGCAGTCACTCCATCTTTGAGACGTGTTGGAATATCTGCTATTGGTGCATGAATAATGCTGCTATTTATAACCTGTTTGCAGGCATCATGAGAGGCCTCTCCTGGCCCTGGACACCAGGAGAGGCAGTTTGCCCACATGGAAATTGCATTTGTTTCGATTCCTCGCTAAAAACAGTCCAAGTTCCACCGCTCCTCAAGGTGAGGTGGTGTTTGTGAGCTGCTCCTTGGCCAGGCAGAGCTCCCTGCAGAGCAGCCTGTGCCCAGGTGAACCCAAAGCCAGGCTCCTGGGGGAGCTCTTGTCTTTCCCATGCCAAGTCCTTAAACCATCTTAGCTATAAGCCTGAAAACAAACATGGTGAAAACATGTCATCCTTCCACCTGGCATCCTTATTCCTTCAACCTGCTTGGAAATGGATTTTCTTCTCCATGGTCTCCTTATGTCTGGTCTGCTGAGCACAGGCATGGCGCTGGGACTCTAGAGCTCACTCTCTTGTGCCTTACTTGTATTATTTCCTTTTGTTCTTAGCTAGACACAGCAGATTAAGAATTGCTTCCTCTTCCCCTTCCATGGTAAACCAGGACTAACAAAAACTAAAGACAAATCTGCTACTACAGCTCTTGCCTATTAGGGAATGGAGTGAGGGGAAAAAAGTTCAGGATTGGCAGCTAATAGACACGTAAAACTCATCTTCGCTAAGATATTCCCAAAGTCATTATTCAGTGAATAATCTTATAAATGAGGGGGTTGCTTAACAATTGCATTCTCAGGTATAATACATTCTTCACCTTATTTGCCTTTGTAAGCTGATTTTTCTTGAACCTGCAGAATTGAATTCTTTCCTAAGTGGGGGATTGGTTACCAAAAGAGTGTGAGATGTATATTGGGTGTATTATGTTGATTCGGGGGTTATATGGTGTAGGAAAAAAGATGCTTTCAGGAAGATAGCATGCAGATAAATAAAAATTTGTCTTCAGATGACATCAAGACACCCACTCTGTGAATGTGAGGAACTGCCAGACTTCAAATGTTACCTCTTAACTAGTGATGAAGGGGGATCCAAAGGTGAACAGACTGGAAAACTGTTTGAGTAGGTGTTTCAAAAAAAAAAAAAAAAAAAAGATCAGGTTTCTCTTATGATAGCAGGGACGAGTGGGAAGTCTGAGTCAACTTGTAAGGGGTAAAAAGTCCTTAAGTCTTAAATAAAAAAACAATATTAGGGGGAGATAGGTAGTTTTAGAGAAAAAAAATATTAATAAAAGGTGGGAGAGGACCTTAATTTCATAAGAGTATTTTCTTTTTCCTTCTTTGTTCTACATTAGCAGCTTCACTCTGTAAAGCTCCTGCATTTTTTCCTGGAATAACCATCCCTGGAGCTTCATCCTTTTCACTAAAATACATTTTGAAAAAAGCTCTAAGTGGAAGTTTAGCAAACCCTCTCCACCAATAAAGATTGTTCAGTAAAGTCATAACTGTATTCCTTGGCCCAAATCCATGTATCTGGTTCTGCACAGCTGCAGAGCAAAACCTGGAAGACAAGGAGGGCATCCACCAGATGAACTTTGTCTTTGTTTTCTTTTACCTCTGCATGCCCCTGTTTCCTGTGCCCTTTTTATGCTTTTGGTGTAGCAGAAGTATATGAGGTGGTTTTGGTGTGTCCTGTGTGAACCTTCACATCTTCTTGACAGATGTTTTAAAGCAGCTCTGAATCCCTTTCTAATACAGCAGCCATGATTTTATGGTGGAAAGCTCTGTGTTCACAAACCCCCATTCCTTATTTGCTGTTTTCAGTTGCTCCTGGACCAGCTTGCCTTCAGAACTGGTTGATGAGCCTCTTCCATCCCATGCTGTTCTCTTTGTGTTTAGCTGTTTATTTCCCACTATACTCTTTAAAATCCTAATAGCTTTGTCTTTAGTGTGCTATGCTTGACATCAGCAATTTAGAATTTCCTTGCCAAGTAAGCACAAACTTTATTTTTCTCAGGCAACACCTGAAGACGTAAAGACTGTCAGTGTAATAAGGGGTAAAAAAATCTCCCAAACTCTTCCTTTTAAAATACATCTAATAACTGTGTTTGTATTTCTTCAGTGGTATAGCAATAACTTCTAAGTGCTTTACCACTGTGGTGATTTCTAGCTCACATTCAAAAATGCAGCCTATTGGAAGTGTCACTATTAATAGCATTCTGGTGGTACAATAAAGGATAATTCAGTAGGATATCCCAGTTAAGCAGGGTACTGTGTTTACATTGGGTTCCTGCCCAGCAGCTGCTTATGCTGAAGTTCTGCACATAATTCAGGAATTAATCAAGGTGTAACCATAGGGACAATGCCAGTGTGGTCACCATAATGTGGCCTGTGAAGACAAATTATATAACTCATTTGCAGTTTGGTGTGATCATGGGTAATAAGCTACTGATTTCTTGACCACCTTGGCCATATGGTAATGCTGTTTTTGCTGATGCTACCCAGAAGAGGTAAAGAAAATGTAAAAAAACCCAATATTTATTGAAATAGAGCTCCATTTTTCTTAAATGTCTATCCATAAAGTGTGAAATTAGATTCCAAATATATATATACATACAGCAGCAGAAGTGCATGTTTCTGGGTGTAAATTATGTGATTGCTTGTGCATGTTTTCTGAGACTAAAGTGCTGAGAAAAACAACTGGTCAGTATTAGTGAGAATGAAGTAATTTAATTGGATTTTTTCATTTTTATTTTTAGCTTGCAAGATAATTGCCAGATTATGGGTGGTAGATTGTGATTTTATTTTGTCAGTGTTAAGCAGAACTGTATGCAGTTCTCAGAAAGATGTAACCACTCACAAAAGCCCTTTGGATGCTCAGAAATGGCTATTAAAAATGAATTGTTCAAATATATAAAGATGGGATTTGTAGTGAAAGAGCCATTTTGGGGAAGGGGGGGGCAAGAATCACTTTGTTTCATTAAATTAATGGTACTATTTCAGTTAGCTTGGGTCTCCATTTAGAGCTCATCAAGACACCCATGGGAATAATTGAATTAGTTTGTTTTAATTGGATTATTTAATTTGATTGTTTAAATTGCCTTTCTGATTTTATTTGCAGACTTTTTTTAGCTGAAAATATTTTCTGATTTGGATTTACATGTGTGCTTGTTGTGTATGCTCACTACTTTGATTCTCTTCCAAAGATATTTTCTTTTTTCCTCAGAAGGAAAAAAAAAAAAAGAAAATTAATATGTTGGCAAAATCCAGCCACGAGTTCAGAGAGAGCTTTGAATAATGGATGCAGGATCTTTCTCTTCCACTGCAGTGGCAGTGCAACATTATCCAGCTTTTTATTAAAAGTGCTGCATTTTTAATTATGCCCCAGAAATAAACAAATCAAACACAGGAAACTTGTACCCCCTGAACTGCCAGTACTCCATGAGTGGACATATGGGGCCTGATCTGATAGAAACAGAGTTCAACAGAGTGAATCCGGGGTTCCATGCCAAGGAAAAAACAAGTTAACTTTGAACAGGGGCTTGTGGAAAGATAAACATGCAGAGCCTGTCACGGTCAGAGATTCCGCCTGCATGTTACTTGAGCATTACAGCATGAGGTGGGGTGTAATTCTTGACTTTGTGTCAGTCTATAAAACTAATTTATCAGATGAGGCTGATAATTGTCTGAATGTGATTATGGCAGACCAGGCAGGAGTTTGGTTTGTGCAGCCTAAGGGAATCCTCCTGAACCATCCATTCCAAGTCAATGGCAGCTTTGCCATCGACTGAAAGATTAAAGAGTTCAATAAGGTGAATTGACATAAATCAAAGTGATTTAACTCTGATTCAAACCAACAAGCAGAAAACTTTGATTTAAAGAACTGATTTGAATCTAATTGTGAATTTATAAGTGTTAGTGGTTTTCTCAGAGGCAAATTACTTGACTGGTGTGTCAGGGTAAACACACTGATTTGTGACCAACAACAGATTTAGCAGATACTTTTTTTGGCCTATCAGTGAAACACTCTTCCCAGCCATGTGTCATTTCCACACGAGGTCTGTATTCAACCTTAACTCTTCATCAATTTTCAGCTCCTGTTTGAAAAGTGAATGGGTGAGATTTAATTCAATTACTATTAATTCTCAAGATGTATTAATTTTCATCCGAGTTTATTTTAAAACTGGTATCGTGCATTTTAGTCACCATTTGGAGTGGATTTTTGTGGACACTAGAGGGAGTACACATTGTTTCAGGAAGGTTTAGTTCAAACCAGGATGATCTAATCAGGCTCTACAGAACTAAATCTGATGGTATAGATGCTGTTAACAGTCAAGCTTTTGTATCTTGAGTCATTTATGAGAAAAAACCCATGAAAAATATAAATATCAGGTTTTTCAATAAACCCTCTAAAAAGAAAAATAAAATATTTCTCATGTTTTCTGTGATGCAAAAGTGGCACCTTGTGTTCTCCAGCATAGTTTAAAATACAAATTAGGCACAAAGTGTCCAGGCAGTGTAGACAGGCTTCAGGCTGGTTTTAGTTAGCACTGCTGGATGTGAGAGGAGGTATCAACATCATCTGCCTCTGCTTGTCAAGGTGTTGTTTCCCACTGGGCTTGGTGTTTTCTTTGTCCCATCACAGGAAATCCCACAAGCTGGCATCCAGGCAATAGACATAGGAATTAGAGGATTGTTTTAAATGAAATTTCTAAAATCCACAGGTAAATAAAAAGAGAAATTAGAAAACCAACAAAAAAAATTGTAGTATGATACCCTCTGTACCATCCTGCTTTCTGTATAAGGGATGTGATTAAAATGAGGTTGTTACTATCTAAAATAGCTTTTGAGCAGGGACATGGAGTTGCTGACAGTACATTAAATGGTTCAAGATGAATGCGGTTAGAGTCATGATAAAAAATAGAAATATTCCGAGTTTTCTGAAACATAGTAAGCTTTAGAGCACTAGTAGATTTTTTGTGTATTTTCCCGCTCTTTAACCTTTTAACCAATTTTAAGTCAGTTTCAATGACTCCAGATTGGTTTCAGTAGTCTTACATACATTCCAGGGGAAATGTATTGGTTATAATAAGAATAGTTTGTCTCACATGTAATTTTATTGGCTTGTGTTAAAATGCATTGATTTCTTGGCTGAAATATTTGGGCTTCGGGGTAGATACATTTGTTCTGATTAGGAGTGCACTGGAGTCAGTAGAGCTCTTGTGTTTCAGGAAATACATTTTTATTTAAAAGTAAATGTAACATTTGAAAAGATTAAATGGGTATTAATTGGTCAGGTGCTGTGTTTTCAAACCTGCCATTAGTTCTAATGTAAAATGTTCTGTCACTTAAAAGAGATCTCTCTGGTCACCATATTTTTAATGTATAATTTATTAGTTTATAATATTATCGTAAATCATCTTTGTAATATTGGGTTCACCTTACTAAAATATATATAAAACTCATAAATAATATTTTCTCTTCCCATGCCGAAATCCATGGAAAAGGCTGTCAAGGTGGAAATGTTCTCTTGTTTTTTGGGGAGTGCCTCTTCTGCATTTCTCCCCCACTCCTTTTAATTCTGTTCTGGTCATCTCCCATTGAAAAACTTGGTCTTTGTTCTTTGAGACTAGTCACTAGCTCAGAGTTTTGATAGAATTGAAAGATCTGTGGAAATTATAGATGTGATCATTCTGGATGAGCTTTGGCTGAGCTTGCTGTTCGTGTCAGCAGATGGAGCTCTGATGGACCTCGGCTCCGTTGCCAGTGCTGAAATTGCCTCAGTGGCTGAGCTGAGCCCCATGCCTGGCACTCTGGTCCTGGGTTTAATAAATTCAATGTGTTATTTGTGTTTGTTTTGTTCTTTTCCACACTGGACATAGCAGCTCTACCACAGATGGAGCAAACAGGCTGTGATGCAAATGGCTTATAAAGCCAATATTTCTGTAATCAGCTGTACCTGTGAGGAGGCTGTAAACTGCTGTGCTCTCTGCTGTTTGACCATGTTAAAGAGGGAGGAGAAACCTTCCTCTTGTTCTCTTCCTCCTGCCAAATACCCTTCCCCCTCATAGATCTGTGCCCTGAGCTTGAGGAGAATGACATGAGATTGGGTCTGCTCAAAATGTGCATAATTAGGCCAACCACAACATTTGTTCCTAGTATTAATGGAATACCTGGATAAGATGTGCATCACTTACCTTTTCTGGAAATGTTATCTAACATGTATATGTCTGTCTTATGACCTTGAATGTTTTTTCCACATTTGGCTGTCAAACTACCCCAAAATCTCAGGCAAGTTTCCAATTCTATTTTTTCTCCCTTTAATTCCTATAAGTCTTTAATTCATATAGGACTGTTTTTTCATACTTTACCTATATACAGAAGTCCTATCAACTCTAATGGTTGTTACTTGCAGTTAAAGAAAGGCAAATAGACTTTTATGTGTTTTAAATCCTAATAGTATGGCTATCAAAAAATTAATGACTTACAAAACCAAAAGCAATCCTGTCACATTTAATATTCTGCATCTGCAAGTCAACTTATTAAATGCATTAATCAATTTCTCATAAATGAACCCCTGTTTTATATACCAGCAAATAAAACAGCCATGCAACAACATATTTTATTCATAAACCAATATGCAGCAAAGCAAATGGACATAGATTTAATGTCTCACTTTTTAAATAAAATATGTTTACATCAATCTGCTTGTTATACAAATTTATGTAGCCTGTATGAATCAATATGCAATATGTATAAACTACTTTTCAATCTGGCATGTTTGGTACTTCATAATTACCTCAATTTAATAAAAAATTCCTAGTTTTAAGAAGTCTTTGGAGCAACTCAGATTTTAATTAAAAGTTTTACCTTGGTTTTAAAAAGGTCATATTAGCCAAGGGGAGATAATGTCCTTTTATAGAAGCACATCTTGCTTCTGTTGCTAATTGATGTTATTTGCTGAAGAATAATTTATGCTGCTGTTAAAGTGAGAAAGACAAAAAAAAAAAAAATCAGTAGTGTTGTTACAATTTTTTGAGAATTATGTTTTTTCTGTGCCAGAATGTTTGTGCTTCGTCCAGTAGATAAATAGTGTTTAAAATGAAGTGCATAGCAATATTCTTAATTGGTGGGAAAATGTGATATTTTACTAATGAAGGAAAAGTGTTTGCCAGGGTGTGCTTACTGGAGGTGGGATAGAAGTGTGTGCTGTGCTCCACTGGGAAATTATATGTTAAAGCATGTACCTGTCCTTTCCCTTTCAACCCAGTCCTGACACTTCATTTTGGTTGGGAAAATGAACTGTGATGTTCACCATGGAGTGTTTGCTCACCACTCTGAATGTGTGATACAGAAAAAGGCTTCTAGGTACCTTTAAATACTTGGAGATTAAAATGAAAATAAGAAATAAAATGAAGAAAACAACATAATTGTTCAAAGAGGATGTGTAAAGTGTGATCTGAGTGTCATTCAAAAATCAAAACAGTCAGGCTTTAAATCCAACAAAATTTTTCTGAGGAGATGTTCCCTCTGGTGCAAAATACTCTGTTTAGAAGACTGAAATATAAGGGGATTCATGATGAGAGGTGAATCAAACCAAGGGAAAACAAAAAATAGATTGACAAAAGCAATCAAAGGAACAGTATAAACAAAATAAGAAAAACAAGGGGAGTATTTTGACATCTTCATCTTTAAGAAACCTCTTTCCAGTAATCCTAAACCCTTGAACTTGAAGGCAAGAGCTGATCCTGCTGATATGCATCTCTTGTAACCCCATAATTTCTGTCAAGGACAGAAAGGAGAGCCTTTTGAAATGTCATTTTTCCTTTACTTGTGTATAATAATGGGATACCCAGCCTAAGGACTGCGGAGTATTTCAGTGGGATTCAAGAAACCCATGCATGGAGCTGATTTTATTTAATTTATTGACTCAAACACTGCTTCATTATGAATAACTTGTGTATTTAAGCCACTTCTTGATCCAAAATGATATAAGGAAAATGATTTAGAATTGTAGAATAGAATCATAGGATATCCTTTGTTGGAAGGGATCCTAAGGATTGTCAAAGTCCAGCTCTGCTTGGTCTAGCATGGGACAGCTCTAAGAATCATAGCCTGTGCCTGAGAGCATTTTCCAAATGCTCCTCGAGCTCTGGCAGCCTTGGTGCCAGGAACATCTTTGTAACTTTGCTTTGGACACTCTCTAATTGGCTTCATTTCTTTATTATGTTTGTAGTGCCCAATACTGCCCCCAGGACTCAAGGTGTCTTTGTTGATCTTTGCAGAGCTGCTGTTCACCAGCTCTCTAATTTTTCCAGACCTCTCTGCAGGGCCTTTTTACTGGGCCCTGAAACTGAAGTTTCCAGGGTCATCCTTGGAAAATTGGGACAATATTTGCCAGCTCAACTGGGATCTCTCCAGATTCCCAAGATTGTTCAAAAATCATTGAGAGAGACCTTGTGGAGATGAGTCAGTTCTTTCTGTGTTCTCAGCTGAATCCCATCCCAGAGACTTACAGGGAGCAGCAGATCCCTCACAAGTTCAGGGTTGACTGGGAGTTTACCCTTCCTACAGTTAATGTTATTTCTACACTGCCTTTTGCTATCAATGCATTTGAATAATCTCATTGTTCCCCTCAGCTCTGGCCACACAAATTTTCTCCCTGCTTGGTGGTGAACAACACCTCTGTATTCCTCCCATGTCACCTTACCTTGCTTCCACTGGTTCTACCCTTCCTTTTTTTTGCCTTAGTTTCAGAAGGTCATCCCTGGGCAGCTAAGACAGCCAGAGGATTTAAATCCTGCCTTGTCTGCTTGTCTTCTGACATTTCAGAATTGCCTGTGCTGTTGGGAGGTGTTGCTAGAAAGCGACAAATGCTGATGGACCCCAGCAGAAGTGTTTTACATGGGGCCTTTATTCATTCCCTGAGCAGCCTGAAATCTGCTCTCCTCATGCCCAAGTTGTGACTGTGCTTTCCATCTTGTGACCAGGTTTAAAACTTGATTCTTTTGTGATTGCTGTGGCCACGATGGCCACCAATCACCACTTTCGTCATGAGGCCCTCTCTGCTAACAGGCAACAAATCAAGGAGGACATCACTCCTGGCTGGTTCCCTCAGTTCCTGTACCTGAGGTTAATCCTTACCCAGAGCCACACATGCCACTGCCAGCTGCACATATTCCAGCCCTTCTGTTCCAGATGACTCCACCCTCTACCCATCATATTTGGGTGGCTGCCTGGCTGCTGTTTGCATGAAACTGTAATCACAAGGATGGAGCACAATGTTGACAGATACACACGTACCTTCACTAAATTTTCAAAAGATAAATTCCCTAAAAAAGGGCTGAGACACCTTTTGTTAAGGCAGTTACAATTTAAGAGACAGATTTACAAACACTTGCTGTTGGCTTGCTCTGAGAATCAAGGATCCTGCTGAGCATTAAGAATTATTGAAAATCAATAAATTCTTAATGTGCAGAAGGTCAGATGTGTTTCTAAAATACAGAGATGTACAATTAAATTATTACAGTGCATATGTGCCTTGTTTAAAAGATCTCTTTATGACAGATTGTTGTTCCCCTCAATCTATCAAGTAGTTAATTTTAAATCCTAAGGAAACACATATCCATATGTATGTTACTCTGGAAAGTTGTTATGTTGCTTTGAGCATATCAACACATATTTTTTAATGTTGTTTGTGCTTCTGTTTCCCTGTCAAATGGATTTCAGAGCCATTGTTATCTTTTGTGCTATTTACAGAGTTACCGCTCTGCTGTTCTACAGTACAGCTCATGAAGTTCTACATTTCAACCTTTTTCTTCTTCTCTTTTCTCCCCCTAGACATCACAGTTCCCTGTGATGGCTTCCCCAAGCCAGCTGACTTTTCCTACAAGTATCCTGGATCACTTGATCTGGAGCATGAATTCTTGGAAATCTACTCTAAGGCCTAATATATAAATTCATGCATAGATACCAGAATAAGTGATTAGATTAATCATCAATACTGCAAAGTTCTCTGCACTTCCTGCAAAGTCAGACAAGAGTTGTGCATTATTTGGGTTTGTGGGGTGGGGTGGGTGGGTTCTGGTTTTAAAAATTTTGGTCCAGGTTCTTACTATTGCCAGGCCAGTAGACTTAGGCTGTCTGTTGTCCTGTCTTAAAGGGCACCTGCCGTGTCAGATGTTTTGGTGTCTGATGACAAAATTCCAGTGTCTTGAGGAAGCAATAGCTGGCACTGTGGCCTAGAAATCTTGCAGTCTGTTCTTAATATATGTTGGAAGTAAAAACAGTCACTCTATCACTGCTTGTCAACACTCCTCAAATTATCTTAAAATTTCTGAATCATCAGTGTAATAATCAGTAAAAAACTCATTTAAAAAGATAAAAAATAATTGAACTAAGGGCTTTCCCGGTCTGCCTCAAGGATAGCAGAAGAGTGGATATTGTTTGTCTCAAAGCATTATCACCATGGTGGTTGGTAACCTGTGCCTGGTCTCATAAAAACAAACAAAACCACAACAACAGCAACAAAAGGCAATGGAACTGTTAATCAATCCCCCAGTATATAATGTGTGTGTTTAAATGAAAAATGAAGTTAAGTGGTTTGAATGCTGCCCCTGGGCAGTGAGGAGCTGGATAGAGAGGAATTAGAGTGTTTCCACCTGTGTTTGGGAGGAGACTTTCTCTGGTTGCGGTGACTTTCGGAACTGGGCATGACTTGCAGAAAGGGAAATTCCAGCTAGGAAAAAAAAAGATTTCACCATGAATCTTCAGTAGTAGTACTGGTGCCCAGAGGAGATATTTCCATCCTTGGTAATGTCCAGCAGTAATCCTGTCCTGCTCCAGGGACAGATTTAACTCTGAATTTAATTCTTTGAGCAAGGGATTTGGAACAGTAACTCTAAAGGTCTGTCCCAACTTAAAGGGGGAAAACAGGAGGGTCCAAGTAATATTATAATCTTGGAAGATTTTGTATCACCTTCCCTTTATGTGTTTAAAAAATGAAAGGTGCATTACTCAGCCACTGAGAAATGCATGAGCTATGAAAGAAGCCTTTAAAATTGCCTAAGATTGCACCAAAATAATGGGCTCCTTGAAGAGACAGTCCCATACTTGAGGCCAGACATACATATATATACAGTTAACCTAAATCATGGTGTATTTGAAAAAGATTTGTGAAAGCTACAGTATCTGAGCAAGCCATTATAGTTGCAGAGCACAAAATATCAAAAGTTCAAGAAATAGCCACAGTGTAAATTTACAAAGGGAATTTTCAGAATACAAAAGGTTTTTTCTTAAGAAAAGCTGTTTTGGCTGTGAGAGTGTTTCTAACCAGTGCATTTATTGCTACAAGACACACAGGGTAGCTGCTAATACAGTGATGGCATCATAATGTCAGCCTCAGAGGTGGGTTTTTATTGCAACTCAGCTTTTGGGTTGCAAAACTGGTTAAGGTGGATATGATGGGTGGCCTGATAAGGTGGAGAAAGACAAGTTTTTCATTGCACAGTGACATTGATACTTGTAAGAAATTTTGCAAAAACCACTGAGCCTTGCCAACACAAAACCAGCTGGAAAAGAATGAAAAGACTGACAGAAAAAGTTCAGCTTCAGCAATGTAGCTTCAGCCTGGGCTTGCCAGAAGTGGTGTTGAGCCTCAGGCACAGGGAGCCTTGAATTTCACTTGTCAATACTCCCATTGTGATGCTGAGTACGTGCTGTACTTGCATCTGTATTAAAGGCTGTATAACACTTGGACAACAAAAATTAAAGGGTATCTCCAAGTCTTTCATTGGACCAGAGGTAGTAATTAACTTGAGGGTTAATGTGGGGGGAAATAAAAAGAGAAATTGGAGGATAAAAGCAAGCAGTTCCTAAACAGAGCTTGGCAGGGTCAACAAATAAAAGATGCCCATAAGCTGATGGGTGACAATTCTGCTTAGCTGCAGGGGCTGCTTAAGGACCACAATGTTTTGGAGAAGGAAAAGCTTCTCAGGGATGGGATAGGAATGTGGGGAAAATGTCTGTAATTATATATATATATTTATAATTTATGTCGTAAATTATATAATTCCTTCCAGAGCAGGAATGCTAATGAGAGGGGCAAATTTTAATAAATTTCTCTGAAAGCCTATAGAGGTAAAGAAATATCAGCTTTATGTTCTTCTGGAATAGTCCACATGTACTATACAATATTTATAGTCTGGAATAACAGCAACCTTTTTTTGACTTCTTGCTTTCTTCTTATTTTAAGTTAAAAAGTTGTAAACTCATTTATCTCATCACTAATGTCTGATCACAGAATTTGTCTGTTTTAAAGTGTTTGTTTCCTTGTTTAGACATGCCTATCTGCTCTATTACTATAGTAGTCATTGGAAAATATTAAAATATTTAATGAATACTTCTCAGTAATCTAAATATCAGAATTACTTCTCCAGTAATCAAAAATAATGGTGTAAAATTGTGCTGTTTAATGAGTCATGGCCTTACTGCACCCATTGAAATGGCTGTTTCCTTACTTGAACCTGTAATCTACAAACAGGTTTTACTTTCTTTTGGGCAGTATGGAAGTTCAGAGGAATGACACTTATCATTAAATTGGTATGTTCGTCAAGAATAAAGAACTTCAGTTTTTAAGTTTTTGACAGTGCCTTTGGGTCAGTTCCTGGATTTAGCTATTTGTTCAGTATTCTCCAGCTACTCTAATATGAATTCCTGCACGTATGAAAAAGCTTTGTGAAGCATAACATGTCTGCAGACTTTTCTGTAAATGTACCAAGGAAAATCAGACAAGATGGGTACATCAGGGGGAAAAATCCTGGCTGAGCAGTCAGCTTGCAATAAAAATAAGAGAAGAAAGGCTGAATTAATAGCTGAAGTAGCACAATGTCCCTTTTGAAGGTGCAGATGAGAAGTGTGAGGACAAGACTGACTTTGGCAAGATTTTATAAATCAACTTTAGGCATTCAATTTCTTCTCAGATTTAGACAAATACTAATCCAAACCACTGTGCCTTCCATATTCATGAATGAAAAGCCATTTTTTTATTGTCTGCTTCAGGGAAATTGTTCCCAGCCTCTAAAGTTGAAAATTTTGGATGAACAGGTGAGTTTTCAGAACTGGTAAAACAATAGGAAAATGAATAAATGTTAACCCCAAGCATAACCAAAGCGGTTTCCATAGGAACACAGATGTGTAACTCCTGTGTATGACAGATTTAGCAATTTGATTGCTTATTTATTCTGACCTTACAATTGGAAAAGGCCAATTTTGAACTCTAGTATTTGAGGATCCTAACAAGGGTGATGTGCTAATGGCTCCTGAAATATCCCTAAGTCCTGTGTTAACGTTTGTAGCTGTAAATGGCTCCCAAAAAATCAGAATTAGAAATTGTTAGGTGATGAGTTCCAGGCTAGCCTCAGCAAAGTGCTTTGCTGATGGTTAGGATAAAGAAAATGTGCATGGACACGTCCTTTAATGTGTGCCCCGGAAATTTTGGAAGCCAAAGCTGAGGTGACATTGAGCAGTGACCTTTATCCAGTAAATGCTGTGTTTCCACAGGTTGCCATGAGGGTCAATGTTCTCTAACGCTCCAAGTGTGGTACCCTCAAGGGCTCTGCAGCCTCTCCTGATGCTGTCTCTCCTATCATTGCAAAACTTAACATTAAAACCACCCAACCAAAGTCTCTCAAGGCAAAAGCTACATTTCACAGAACCATAGAATGGTTTGGATTGGAAGGGACCTTAAAGATGCTTTAGTTCCAATCCCCTCCTGTGGGTGGGGACACTTTCCATCATCACAGGTTGCTCCAAACCCCTTCCAACATGGCCTTGGACACTTCCAGTGATGGGCCAGGGACAGCTCTGTAGAGGTGTGTAACTCCCTAAAGACTTTTAGAGATGTAATTGATTACAGATAGGTTTCTGATTAATGTGAAACATTCCAGTGTCCAATACCTTGTTCTGGCTGAGCTTTGTAGCCTAATGAGTTGAGTCTGCATGAAACTTTCTAATCTGCATAAAGGTTGACCAGTCAATAATTTTAGCCTCTGCTGATTTAACACATTGAAATGTTCATGAAGATGAAACAGCTTCTGTGCTAACTCAAGTGGCCTTGCTATTTTTTTTTTTTCCTTTTTCTTTTTTCTTCTCAGATTCAAAGTCACAACCTGAGCAGTGGCCCCTCTGTTGTGGCACAATGCCTCAGCAGGTGCCAGTGGCACTTAATCACCTTGGAGACACCATGCCATGACTTATGTCTTTTATTTCTGCTGTAGTTATAAGGAGTATCTAAATTGGAACATAAATTGTCTCTGGTTAATTATTTCATTAAATGAACAATGTGTACTACTAAGTATTATTATTCCCATTCTACAATTGAAGAAATGCAGTTAGCGATGTCTCAGTGATGCAGATGTGAATATTTAGTTGCATATCTGCAGTCTCCATGAGAATCATAAATAAGCCCAAAATCTGGCTTGTTTCAACTGTTGGAGTCATTGAAAAGAGACTGATAATGAAGATAAATTTGTGCATATGCTGTACTTGTTCTGAATGTACAATCGCTGCTCATTTCCGCAAGAATCAAAGGCAAGCTCTGAACTCTGGCTACTGAATGCTCCAGGATAATTTCAAAGCCCAAAAAATGAGTCCCAGAATGGGATTTAGTGATACCATTGATCTCTTCATTGTAGCAAGTTCAGGTGCTCTAACAGAGATGTCCACATTTAGACACCCTTTTTCATCTGGCATATGATTATTCTGGAGATAAGGATACACATTACAATCTGGTGATATTTTTCAAAGATTTGTCTAATTTTGTTCTGAAAAAAAAAAGAAAAGAAAGAAAGAAAGAGAAAAAAAAAAGTTTATTTTGTTGCAGATCACTTATTTTTACAAGATGTATGTTGCCTTTCAGAACAGTGGGAGTACAGGACTGGGTGTTTGTAAACATTTCCTTACATTCCCAGACATTTTTGTATATTGATATATGGGTTTTGGCACTTATTTCAGTTAATCAGAGATGTCTGAATGGTGCATCAAGAACACCGAGCTCTGAGGTGTGTCTGTGGCTGCTCTTGCAGTGCTTTAGTTGTGAAACAAAGAAATGGTTTTCATCAATTTCACTTTCACAGTATGACTTATTAAAATACTAAATTTTGGCTCCTCTGATCACCTTGCAGTGCAAAACCAGAATGTAAATTTGTGGTGCAAATTGAGACTGATGTCAGCATTTATTTTCCCTCTGATATGCAGTACTTATCCAGATCCAGATTCCCTTTTAGACCTGCCAAGCTGAGCTGGTGTGGCACAGCTGAAATACCTGTGTGTGGTGTGTTTTCCTTGTCTATTGTGAAGCGAAGACACGGGGTCATGCAGATTGAAATGACTATTTAAGCATAACATGATGTTACTATTCATTGCACTGGATGATGATGTTATTAAAGTATTCCATGAATACAGAGCCTTTAGGCACACAAATGCTCCAGGGTTGTAATTAGGTGGTTGAGGGTTTCTTCCTTACATGCCCTGCCACCAGAGCTGGGGCACTTGGAGGACCTCTCAGGCCCATGTAAACCTCATGAGTTTGTGGAGAGCTGAGCTCCTTGGCCAGATGTATTTGTGAGATCCTGCAGGGAGCCGAGGAAATCTATGTTTCAAATACCCTGTGCCCTGCAGAGAGAGCTTTCATGTAGGCACTTGCTGCAGATCTTGGAGAAAACGCTGAACTTTTAAGTGCTCACTGGTGTGTGTCTCATCCAGCCCAAGGGAAATAATTGGGAAGTGTTTATAAAATACAGCCTTGCCATTGGCATTCGGAGGGGAATGGGAGAAAATGGGATCCTGTGGTGTGGCAACTGTACTCAGAATTGCAATAAAACAGCTAAAGAAAGAAGATTTGTGTGATGTGTCTTAACTAGAAAGAAGATCAGAAGCTGTTGCATCTGCAGACTTATTGTGGAGTGAATCAGAAATAATTTTATTTCTTATTTCATTATCATTATACCAGTCCTTTAAAAACATTCCTGAAGGAGAGTGAGTGGCTCAGTGCTAGGAAGAATTGCATCTTTTCTGCAGGTTGCTTTGTATGAATATAGGATTTTTTTTCCCATTATGGGAATGTTTGGTGTTTTACCATCAAAACAGACACACCATGTGTACATCTGCCTATTAGCATACGAATGACAAAATGGCATATAGAAATGTGATGATCATATTGAACAGTGGGGGTCACATTTGAGTACAAAATCTGTCAGTGCTTTGTGACCAGCATAAGACATTTGCTTTAGGGCGTTCTGTTGTGTGGGATTAATCTAAATTAAAGTTCTGATTTAACTGTTATTCCCAGGCCCTGAATATAGATGCAAACTCTGGATTAGTCTGGAAATCAGGAGCAGAGACTGCAGAGCTTGCCTTGTGCTGTTTTGTGGGGTGGAGTGTTAGTGCTGGGGTAGAATACCTCATATATTCTTAAACTTCCACAGAGTGAATTCCACTTCTTCCTCCAATTCCCTGTGTGTAAATTAGGGGTAGCTCAAGGAAGCTGCAGGGTTGCACTGATGCAAACTGAGTGCTTCTTTCCCTGATAGCTTCAGAGTTCACAGCTTCTGTAAAGTTTTTCATGTATGCACTCCTCTTCAGATTTCTGAAATAGAAATGATCACAGGCTGGTGCCCTCGGACCAGCTCTGCTCCCCATGAGCAAAGGACTGGTTATGCTAATCACCATGGAAAAGATGCATTTCATGAGAGAGCAGAAAAACATTTTTTCTCACCATTTTTAGACAGGCTTTTAAGAAAGCTGCCTTTTTTCAAGTGCCTGCACTGTGTAATCTCAGATATTGTTCAGTATGGGATGGATCCAAGACAGGCTGCTGGGTGATGCCAGGAGTGGCTGCACTGGGAGAGGCTTCTGTATCTGCAGTGTGCCGATCTCCACCCTGCCAGCCACAGTCTGTGCTGGAGAGGCACAATTTCTAATGCAAGGTAAAGCAAACTCAGAAAAAAACAGTTGCACAGCTTTCTTCTTTCACCCCTGCAATTTGCTTTTAGCCTAAATAAGACAGCTCTGATTTCTCTTATGCAGAGGAATGGCGGGGATTTATCTTTAGACGTTTGTTTCATCAACAGCATGCTTGAGAATAAAAACATCTCAACATCCTAATGCTGCTCTCCCATCTATAAAGCTTAGAGGCCAGTGTGGTTAGCCCCATTACCAAACCAATAGTGGTTTAAGGCAAAACAAATTAGATGGGAAAAGGAGATTTCTGAACAGTATTTTTTTAAAACCCTCATGCATTTGGAGGAGTTTGGTGAACCGATCAAAATGGTCTTTCCAAGGAAGCTGATTCTCCTCTCCCCCGTGGGACAGTGGGCAGGGTCATGGCTGGTTCAGATGACATGAAACATCTTTGAATTTGCCAGGGCCACAGAGGCCCTTTTGCTTCTTCCTCTGACCTGTGTTTGCTTTACTGTCAAGCTTTGTGTGAATAATGTTTGAAAGTATTGACATCTAAAGAGTAAGAGCAGTGATGTATGAAAGGCAGCATTTTACAGACTCCAGATGATACATCTTAGTTTTTAATCATAGACTCAAAATCATACACCCAATTGTGCTTATGAGCTTTTCTCCATCTTTGCATACAATTATGATAAGCCAGAATTTCTTCAAGGTGTTGTATGAAATTCTGTCAAAGGAGGGAAAGGGGATTGTTTTGTGGCTCTATCAAAGTGTTCAAAGAACATAAACTTGGCTTTCATGATATTATCAATCAAATGCTTATTCTGGAGTTGTTGCCATCATCCAAGTCTTTCTTTGAAGAGGAAATCAGAAGGTCAAGATTTCACAGACTGTTCACCCCATGGACTTCTTCTGTGTATATGGGTTTTTGATTCAAAGAATGATGGCTGGAGTTTGAAAACAGTTTAGAATATAGCAACAGTGAGTGATCTCAGGGGAAAAGTTTTTAAAGGCCCAGAGGGTCACAGAGCAGCTGTACCCCTTAGGAAGGTCCATTAACTGGGTGAGAAGAACGCTGCTCAGGTAATCTGCTGCCCTGGGGAGGTGCCTGGGTAGGTACCTGATGTGTTTTTTAATGTCATAGCCAGAATGAGTCTTTGAATAAAGTTAGTGACACCCTGCTTTGAGCATATTTGAAATGAAAAGCAATAGGATCACTGTAAACCTTTGCCTGTATGATATAAAAAACCCATCTTTTTCTAAGAGAGAGCTAAAAACCCACAATAACCTTTCTTTCCTCTGACACCCCTTACAGGTGTCATGTTGTGGTGCTGTTCTTTATCCTGCTCAACACCGAGTTAAAAGGAATCTATTTGAAGTGTTTCCTTATCTTTTATTCTTAATTTTATAAATTAATTCTTTGTAGAATGGCTTTTAGACCATGTATACTTCTGTTATTCCATCAATCGTAGTGAATGCAGTGGCAATATTTTTATATTAATAGTATTGCATGAAGTTGGCCTAGAATAAATCAGTGCCAAACTATTTACCGCCCTCTTATGCAAAGTAATGCACATTCCAGGGGCTTGGTTTGTCCATATCTAAAAGAATTTAGATCTTCTGCTACACTATCAACTGATACTTGTCTTTAAAGTGTGCTCTTTTTGTCTCAGTTGCAATGCTGTTCTTTTTGCAGTACAAAAGGATGATGAGCTGTTTCCTACAGTCCCTTCCTATAACCCTGGAATGTAAAACTCACTGCCAGCTGAGGTACAAAGCAGCTGGCACTGAACAGAAAGGACACAAAAGATTGACCAGAATTTAAACTACCACAAAACGAAATGAAAATAATCTCCTATCAGCAGCATCTCAGAAGTACGGTTTTGTTTGAACAATGAAAACTAGCATTTAAATTACATAATGGACCTGAGCAGAGCCACAGAGCATAAGAGGAAAATTCAGAACACTTAGGTCAGCTGAGCTCCTCTGAGCTATTCTTGGCTAAAAGGAAAGGCAATAGCAGATGAATGCACTCAAATACTGTAAAAATGATAATGCTCTCTGGTATTTACTGCCTGCCACTGGAACATCTCCAAGAGTTTTTCTTTAAATAATAGTTAAGCGTTTCAACTAATTTTAATACCCCTTTAAGGGTGATTTGATTTTGTCCTTTTGTAAATACTACAAATGTGGGAGTTTTTTTCTTTTTGTTTCTTTTTCCTTATTTCTGCCTGGTTAGAAATAAGGCGAGTGGTGAATCTAGGAATGAAGTCAAGGTGTTGTCAGTCACTCTGGCATGTGAAAACAGGAGAAATTAATTTTCTTTCCCTTCAAGTTCAAACACTACAAATGTCACAGGCTGCCTGATCTAATACTTATCTTGTCATTTCCCAAAAGGGCTGTTTCCTTTCCTGTAGGTAGGTGAGTGCTTGCAGTGGGCTGTTCTTCTGCCCTTTCATTTTGGGAGTGGTCCTGCATATCTCAGGCCAAATCTCCCAAATCTCCCAAAGAGAAGTTGGACATAAATTTTCACCTGAGTATAAATCAATAAGTTTGAAAAATGGCCATAATCTGGGTACCTGGTACCTTTTAAAATCATTAAACTATATATTAGGCAAAAGGAAATAAGGGCAAAATGAATTAGAAGTGAGGAAACTAGGTGGTTTTTTCACCTTTGATTTTTAAGGGGGTGAATTTAATGGAAGATCAATAGAGCTGGCAAGGGTCAGCTTTACTTAAGCAAGGTAATATATGCAGTTCTCAACATCATCTTCTACAGCATCTCAGCCATGACCATCAATACTCTGTGACTCCTGTAGTGCATCGGTTTGAAGCAAAGAATGCCAATCTGCTGTCTTGTGCACTGATCTATGAGCAAATCTATAATAATGGAATTTAGTCGTCGAAGGATGTTGTATGAACATTAATTAACCTTTAAAAATAAGTACGAGGAAAGTAATACTCTTCCAGTTTCAGAGCTTGTGGTAACTAAAATATGGGAAGATGAGCTTGGCTGGGTTTTTCAAAAATTGCAAGGGTTCATTTGGAGTAAAAGGAAGGGCAGGTGTTCAAATCTTGGGGTGCAGCTTTGTGTGTAAGACATCCTAGAAAATCAAGTAATCTCTGGAGACATCCGTCTTCCCAAGCTGTGCATGGGCACAGAGCCAGCAGGAGGCTGTCCCAGGTCTGGTGCAAGATAGACCTCAGCAAGTGTCAGTTTGTGAGGTGATGGGTTTTATGGGAAGTTTTGTTATTAATGAGAGATATTTTAGGCTATTTTGTGCACATGTTAATCATCCAAGCACGGATGGATTTGTGCTGATGTCTAGTGCCAAAACATGATGGTATAAATCCCATAAGGGCAGCTTTGTGTGCCCCACGGCAATGTGGTTTTCGAAGCTGATTGTGTGGGTGTGACTGTGTGCCTGTACCAGCATCTCCTCTGGAACCGTGTGAACTCTTCCCTTTTTCCCTAGCATATAAAATAACATGTCCTTGTGACATATTATTGCTCTTTCATTAGCGTTAATTTATTCTCTTATTTATTTTATTACACTGACTTGAGAAATATACAATACCGTGCTTGTCATTGCTTTAGGATTTTTTCCTCTATAAATATTATCTTTTTGATGATTCTGAGAATTCTGGGGAAAAAAACATTGATTTCTCTGTGTCAAAAGGCTCTTCTGTATCTCATAAATATTCTTTTTGTCAGGATTTAATAATTCGTTGTCCAAGCCAGTGCTTAAGTAGAATAGATTTATGTTAATACAAACTTTCTTTGGTATTAAGATGATCAATTTTTCAAGTGAGGAAAAAAGCGAAGGTGTCAGGAGCAACAAATGATCACATGGTTTATTTGAACCTCGGGTTCAAAGCAGATGATTTTGAGGAAGCTCATTGGGAAGATGTTAAAATGCACTTAGGGAAGGAGGCACTTTTGTGTAGCAGCCTTAGGGGTGATACTAAGACTCTGCTCATCAGTCAGCACATGTTGAATCCAAATGTTTGAAGGATGGTTTTCCACACTTGTCTTGGACAACATCTGGAAACAGGAATATTAGAATTGATTTTCAGATTTCAATTCAACCTGAAAGCCCCAATCTAGCATGCTTAAAAAGCAGTTTTCCAAGTTTGCTGGGCTCAGCCAAGTGCCAACTGTGCACCCATGGGGCAGGGAGAGGCTTTCCACGGGACTGAGCAGGAGTCTCCAAAGACCAGGGCATGCCTTCTTTCTAAAGGTAAGAGGAATTGGGTTGTAATGTAGTTCATGTATCAGTGAAACCACAGTGATTGCAGTTAGAGTTGATGAAAATGAGACAAGGCACTCGCTTTTACTAAGTGTGTTAAAAGCAAGTTGGGGACTGAGGAGATAAAGATGGCTGGCTCAGTCTTAATCTTTTGGGCTGTTTTTGCCTGTTAAGCACTTGATAAACTGGGAATAAATGCATATTACAGCTCAGATAAAGAAAAGGAAAAATCCCAAAAGCTGGGTGTATTGCTTGCCTTCACTGGCTCACTTATTCTTACATTTTTTTAAATGGGTGTTCTTATGGGTGCTTTTCCTTATGGGTATTATCTCTATATGTCAGCTGAATTTTGTTGCTGGCTTTCTAACAATGACGAATACGATTTAGAAATAAATCAGCTCCTAATTTAATTACATGGGCTTTGTTTTTAATTGCATGCTTCTACGAATCGAACAGCAAATCATTTAAAATTAAGGATGGAAAAATAAATTCACAGGATGTTTTTCTTCATGGTTTTGGTGAATCGTTATGTTACAAAATCATATTTTATCCACAAACTTAGTTGGGAAGGCAAACTACAATGTAGATATTTTGTTACATGTTTATTGATGTTTTGTATTTTAACAGAACTCAAAAGTTTGACTTGCTGCCTGATGAAAATCAGAGGGTTATATTTCTTTTTGCAGCCTCCTGGCAGGGTGATCAGAGCTGAGTTTCAGTGATGGCTGTACAGATTGCCATATGATATTGTATATAATTAGCATTTGTTGTTCAGAATTCTTCTCGGTTATACCAGTGAGAAGCCACAAGTACTCTCCTGAGATCAATGCATTTTCTCTGCTATTTGCACTGCTCAAATCACAGTTTAGCTCATTGTGTGTTTGTATAATATGTTGTATGCAACTGTGAATGCATATTTGATTATAATAGAAATGTGATTAAATTTCAGCTTTGTTCACTTCACCTGCTTTTGCTCACTGTATCTCTGCTGAGATTTATTCTGGCGTTCAAAACTCTTACTGATTCATGTGGCTGCCAGAAAAATGAAAACAGCAAACAACAAACAAATAAAAACCCTGATTCCTTTTCTTCCTGCAAACACAGTTTCATCTCTGCCACTGTGGCAAATTTATACATTGGGTGTTTCCATTCCCTCCAGCAACAGAAATAGAGGCTTACAGCCAAACCATAAGAAATGGATAGGTCTTCAAATACTAACTTTAAAATATAGGTCATAGGTATAGTTTCCTGTGTTTGTGGCTTGTTTTCCAAGAGGAAAATTGAAAATTATCCTGGTAATTCGAGTAAGTTTTCAGTCTGTGGAACGAGGCTAGAGTGTCTCATGGACAAGCTCTTGGCTGCCTGGCGTCAATCTCCGCTTTTCCATCGAATCACCTCTGCAGTCCCAGGCACCAAGAGCTCTGAAGTGATGCATCAACCTCTGGCAGCATCACTGTCCTGCCTCTCTCTCCATGAGAGCCAAGCTCTTGGGGTAAATCAGCCCTCTGCTTTAATGCCTGTCAACCTAAGCCCAAGTGCTCCTGCTGTAATTTTTCCTTTAGTGTTGCATCCAGTTCCATGGAGTAAGCCTGTGTTTATCGTCAGCTCCTCTCCCTGTTTCAAACAGAAAAAAACAAGATATTCTTTGTGAAAAAGGGCAGGTACAGCCACAGAACTGGCCTCTTTGTATGAATTAGCATGACATAGTTCTCCTTTTCTGTGGGAAGCAATGTGCCACTGACTGGATCAATAAAAATTGATTTTTGAATAGGGAGTAGAAGCAAACAATTGCATAAAGGGGGAAATAATCTTATGCTGAAAACAATTTGGTAATACACATTTTACCAGGAACCGATGAGTGCGTAGAGATGAAAAATAAAGCAGGACATTTATGACCTGGGGGAAAAAAAAGAAGTTAAATGAGGTTTTAATTCTGATGTGCGATATTTTTATGACTGATATAGAACAAAGTATCTAATTTTATTCTAAGCAGGGTGGTTCAGGATTTGTTTTTTATTTTTTTATTTTTTTTTAATCTTTGCTGGCTTATTTCTGTTCAGTTGTGAGAAAAGTGTGCTAAATAGACCCAGAAGGGCTTTCAAAGGATAGATTGCTATTGCTTTCGCTTGTACAAAAAGGTTAATTATGGAGGTTGGGAAAATGTTGCTGCTTTAATGATAAGGGACTGCTGTACAGAAATGACTGACTGAGCTAGTTTTCAGGGTCATCGTAATTTTAAAATAAATGACAAAACATCAGGCTCCTTGATCATTCTGAGCATTAAAAAAGAAAGGTCTGACATGCATGAGAAATACCTAATGATCAGAAAATCTGAGATAGGTAGCAGAGGAGGAGCTCAACCAAAAAATAATTCATTAGAGTTTCTGTGTAACAATCTTTCTAGAAATTAATGTAAAAAAATGTACAGAACCAAAGTTGTAGAATTGTTGACTGAGTTTATAGACTGTTAAATGAAACAGAATTTGTAATAAATTAAACTGTAATTCAAACCTCTTTTTTTTATGCTTCTCCTCACGTATCCTCCTCTGCCATTCCAGTCAATTAGGCACTGCAGAGTTTCAAAGAAGAGCAGAACTTGGGTTTTATTGTTGACATACTAAACTTGATGTAGTATCACCATTTTTGTTTAGTATTGGTGCTGTATATGTTTTCAAATAGAAAATCTGTATTTCCCCCATTTTTGCACTGAAGACTGAAAAAGTGAAAGGTCTATTCAAGGTTTGTGCCACACTTTGCCAGAGAAAGCACAATGTTTACTAGAAAATGCAAGAAAGACCCTACCTGTCAAATTAAGAGTGATTGCTTAAGATCATCATCCTTGAAAAGTGCTGAGAGCAGTGATGGGTGAACCTCAGTAGGTACCAGAAATTCACATTCTGCCTAAATAAATGTTCTTTAATGAATGCATTGAGTCCAGTGAAAATCGCTGCAGGCCAGTGAGCATGTGAGAAATCCTGCAGCAAGCAGATGTCTTCTGGGATTGACATCCAGGTGCCCTTGAGGGTCTCTTCTGTGAGCAGCACTGAGCACAGGTTGTTGGGATCCCACGTTCTGGGCTGGGAATGGTTGGTGATCTGCTGCCAAGTCACTCCTGGAAAAAGAAATTCACAGCAGAGGGGAGTCCTCTAGGGCTTAGATGCAATTTATTTCTTAATACCTTCTGTATCCATTACCTTATGGCTTTGGACTACTGTCATTATTGTAGGTCAACTGTAAGACTCAGAGTTATGTTTGAGCACCAAGCCCAAGCTACAAAGTTGAAGTTTTCACATTCCCCTCTTTTTTTTTTTGGAGTTGCAGGAATTTACCTTGATTTTTGAAGACAGACATTTTGTATCTTACTCCACCTTAATGACTTGCTCAGGCTGAAAAGAATCTTCCCACACCTACTGTTGGAAGAGAATATCTGCAGGAAGTGCCCAAGCAACAATCTCATCAGCATTCCCAAGATTCTCCATTTGATTTTAATTCTTCAAAATCTAATACCCAGTATTAAAAAAAAAATTATAATCCTAGCCTGTTGCTGTTGCAGTCAATGAAAAAACATGTTCAAGTAATGAAGAACTGCTAATACAGTAGAAATTAGCAAAGATAGATATTTGGAAGTTATTACATTAATTTAAAATTCATAAAATTAATGAGTTTTGTATAAAAGTTACTATCTCAAGAAGCTTAGAATAAAAACAGTTATTAGAGACATTATTAATATTGAAATGAAGAAACATTTTGCTTTTTCTCCTAGTTTTTTTGTGCATGCATTTTGCAATTTTGGAATATGTTGGTCTTACAAATTGTGACAGTGTAGAAATAATAGTGGTGGAAGTTCAGTGGTGATGAAATATGGGATTTCAGCCAAGTGTTACGAGAATTACTACTATTCACACATTTTTGCTTTTGTTTGTTCCTTTATTACTCCTTAAGTGGTAAAAGTGTGATTTTCTCAGCGTTTGAGGACAGGACTGTCCCTCACTTGGGCTGTACCTGGGGTAGGTTTTAGTTCAGATCATCAGTACTTCACCCCTGGAATCACAATATTGCCCAGTGGCTGCAGAGACTGAGTTTTAAACAAATATCAGGAGGCTGTAGCTATTCCTTAAAATTACGTGTGTATTAAATACACATATACATATATATATATATTTGTAAGCTGCTGTGCTTCTGTGGTTTGTCTCCTGTCTTGTTGGTAAGAGTTACGAGACTGACTCCCATAATTACATACAACATTGGCTACCATATCCTACAACAAAGAACAAAACTGCTGCTTGTTCCAGGGAGTTATTACTGAGATCTTGGCAGAGACAAAATGTTGAAGTTAAAGAAAATACTACTGGGGAAGTGATGTGGGAAAGCTGGTCATGGATGCTGAGGCTTGAAGTGATTGGAGCTGGAGCTGCAGGAAGGGACAGGATGGAATGGAGAGGGCTGCTGGAAACAGAGATAGGTGGCATTGCAAATGTAGATTGGTAACTGGAGGCAAGCCAAAGAATTGGAGAAGAACACATTTAGTAGGAAATCACTGTGCTCAGCAAAGGGGTTAGTAGCTTGGAACTTTGTGGTTTGTCCAAGAGAGTCTTGGAAGCTTAGAGAATAGAAAATTAGAATTATGGTTATTGAGAGTCTGGAAAAATATGGGGATGAAAAGGACTGAAAGGAGGGTTTGGGAGGAAAAGCATTTTAGTGTGACTGTGTTTGCAGTGAGTTGATTGAGCCAATGCTTTGGTGAAAATTCCCCAGTGCTGGAGGTTTGCCTGGGGGAGTAAATGCAGAATATCTCTGTGGTCCAGAGATCTCATGGACATTAGACACTCCTGGCTCAGGCTGCCACCAAGCTCCTTTTTAGTAGACAACATTTAACTTAATTAATACATTTTTTCATGTGTATTGTACTTAAAAGCAGAGTGTCTTTTATTGAAATACCTCCCCCAACAAACCTAAAATACAAACAGTTGGTTTTGTTTATTCTGAAACATGTAGCTTTGTTACGACAAATAACTCCATTTGCTTTTGTTTCACACGAATACAGGAAATGCATATTTCATTTGCTAGTTCCTTACTAGCATATGTTAGAGTTTTCAGCATAAGCAGCATATATAGATTTAAGAGTTAACCAGGACTTAAGTGTAATTCCTTTTGAGCATTTAGCTATTAACTTCATGCGAGTAAAGCCATTGAGTTCCTTACTTAATGACTTATTTGTTTATATGGAAAATCAATTAGCACAGCTCCTGGGGTTTCCTTACCTTTTCTCTTCAAGGATTCTCCCCAGGAGCGGTACAGGCACAGCGAGCTTTTGGCATCCACGAAATGCCTTGGCTCACAGGGGGTTCCTGAGGTGCAGGAACCTGCCAAGTCAGTGCACCAGAGCAGGGGAGAAGCTGGGGACTGAGACTTAAGAGCCTTTAAACTTGCTCTAACAGCCAATATTAAGAAATACCAGCCTTGGGTGTTGATAGGGAAGATAACGTTAACGGAAAGGAAAGCATCGTTGCTTTATTTGAGTAATCAGTGCCTCCAAAGGGCTTAGTGCTGGCCTGTGCAGTCATGAGCATTTTCAACTTTTTTTCCCCTCTCTATTTTTTCTTCCTTTTGTTAAGAGGTGGATGTTCTCTCAGACATGTCTATGTGCTGGGAGGAGTGTGCAGGAATAGCTCTGTGTGCATGGGGGTGAAGGGAGAGGTGCTGGGCTCATCTCTCTCATTTGCTGCCAGTTCAGCTGGTTCTGGGCCCTGGTGGCCCCAGGCCTGTTCTCCTCAGAGCAGGAGAGCCTCCAAGCTGTGTGCTGGTCCTTTCTGTCCCTGCTTTGAAGCTCTGCATCCTCTCAGGAGTCTCTCTTGAAGCCTCCAGCATCTTTTGCCCGGATTGGCCCAGATTCACAAAGTGGTATGTATATGCTTGCCACACTGAGATAAATCAAGTTTTTTTTCTGTGGAAAGTCAGTTATATTCCTATTTATCTGCCTGCAGATCCTTATTAACAGGAAGTCTTCTAGTTCAAGAAAGCACAAAGTGAAAAGCTGTTGATGGGCGATGAACCCCACACATTTCTCCTGGCACTCAGACACAGAATGGGCATCAGCATGTACAAAGATGCCTTTGGAGTTGGGGCTGTTGGCAGCAAATGTGCTTGTAGCTACCAAATCCCAAATTAAAAGCAAATGGCATTGACAGCACAAGGGAGACACGTGCTGTTGATAACATTATTTTGAACTGACACGTGAAGGAGTGACACTGAGGGTGGGTGAATAAAACCCAGCCCTCTTGATCACATCACTCTTGTTTTCAATAAATATTCAAGAATACTTGATTTTTGATTCCAGATTTCCCTAAATACTCACTATAAATAAGAAGGGAAACTGTAAATAAAACAGAATAACCAATCTTCTAAATTCCTTTCATTTTTAATCTTGTTATCGTAGAACTTCCTAAAGAGCAGCAGATATTTTGACAGTTCTATTTAGCTTAGGAGTCCAAATATTCAATTTTTTTATCATAGAAATGAAAATGGAGTGCTTTTTTTAAGGTTGCAACTATTGAAACAGTCTCCTTTATATGGCTTCTGAGAAGTCTGATGACTTAGAAGGAAATTGAGAAATAAGGAATATTTAAACCTGGTTAGCAGCACCACTCCTCCAAGTGAATATTGATTTGCCTAATTTTGAAACTCAAAATTCAGAAAGGCAAAGAGATGATTATTGCTCATAGGATGCCATGGGTTGTTTCCTAGTGTATTAACCCGTGCTGCTCAGCAGAGGAAAGGCAGAGCAAACAGCAGATCCCCACTGGAGAGACTTTGATCATCGTGTTGGGTGTTGATGGAGTGAAACAGTGACATTCAGCAAACAGGTTTTAAGGCTTGTGTGGCAGATATGAAACGCGGAGTAAATATTCCTAGTGGACTGTATAAGCCTTTGCCATCAGCGTCTCCAATTGCCTCCGTCAATCACAACCCCCCTGGGACTGGCCTTGTGCTGCACAGCCTCATTGACTTTTATTGTGGGATGTATTTCATCCTCTGCAGGAAGGAAACAGATCCTGTGCATGCAGCTTGTTCTGCAGAGCAAGGGAAGGGGTTTGGTGGAGATGGGATCAGGACAGTGACTTGCTCTTGGTTGAGGAGGAAATGGACTTTTGACAAGAGGATGTAGTGGCAGAACAAGGGAGAATGGGTTCAAAGTGGCAGTAGAATAAGATTAAATATTTGGAATAGTTCTCTGCCGTGAGGGTGGTGAGGCCCTAGCACAAGGCTCCCAGAGAAGCTGGGACTGCCCCATCCCTGGAAGTGTCCAAGGCCAGGCTGGATGGAGCTTTGAGCAGCCTGCTCTAGTGGAAGGTGTCCCTGCCCATATCAGGGCAGTTGAGCTAGATGGCCCTTGAAGTCCCTTCAAACCCAAACCATTCTGTGATTCTATGTTCTATTTTAGAAGACATCATTGACCTGAAATTAAATTAATTAATTCTATTTTTCCAATACTCTGCACATACTTTCAGGTGCCATAACTGTGCCCAAGGTGTCAACAGTGTAATTTTTTCACCTTCTCTCAATTTTCACCTCTACAGCTCCATGAGAGCCTGACGTGTGCAACAGGCAGCCAGACTGACTTAATTCTGCAGCCTGCTTCTGACAGGAATACATGCATAGTACCCATTAAAATGAAGGGATTTCAGCACAGGAGCAGTGGTCTGTTTGGACACAGCTGGAAAAACTGGAGATTAAATATATTATTTCAGAACAGCAGCTGTGAAGCTGGTGACTCACTGCAAAAACTGCTGACAGGATCCTGCTCTGCATGTATTTTTAACATACGCAGTAATACATGTATAAAATACAGTTAAAAATAAAGAGTATTAAATCCCCATTAGGAAAAAAAAAACCAAAAACGTGCCGTAGTTAAGGAGAAGAGAATTTCTTCAGGAAAAATTCAAGTTGTTAAAAGTACCCAAAGATAAATTAAATAGGTTACATCACTAATTCTTGTTCAAGCTTGGAGATCGTTGGTTTGGAAATGTCTGAAAAAAGGTGAAAAAATGTGAAGTTTTTGATGTGTTTTTTTTGAGGGAGAGATTGGAATAAGTACTGAGAATGACAGTGGATTGATCATTTTCAATATGAGATCAAGGGAAATTAGGGCAAATGAAAGTAATTTGGGAGAAGCCATATTTGAAGTACTCCTTAAGAAGATACATCCTTTGTGGAGACGAGAGAAGTTATTCTCATAAGTGAGCATGTTTCATAATGAAAATATGCAATGAGGAGATAGCCCTGCAAGGCCTGCTAGCAGAAGGATCACACATTTCTACTCAGTGGATACCAAATGGTGTCACATGTAAAAACTTGGGTGCAGTTGGTCAAGAAAAGTAGAAATAAAAGATTTTTTATCATTAAAGCCCATAAATTCTGTGGCTGGATCTTTTTGGGGTGCTTCAGCTGGTGGGATGTCATGACCGGTGAGCAGTAACTGAAGAATGGCATTCTCACTAGGAAAATTGAACCCAAGGAGAATTCTGTAAGTGTTCCTGGTTAATTAAGATATTGCAAGTTCAGCAAAAGTAATAAAAACAGTAAAAAGTGCAGTAAGTGTAGATACATGTTTTAATGCATTCTTGGATCATTTGTCTTCTGGTCAGCATTGCTTTGAAGTGCTAACGAAAATGGGCGAGATGGGGAGTGTAACTGGAATAAGGATGGCTGTGAACTTCTCCTGGTGCTTAAGCTCTTGATCCCCACTCACACCTACACACTGACATTAACTGAAAGCACTTGCAATTAAACCATGAATCCATGTGCCTGCTAGAGTCAGGGAAAAGAGTGATGTTATATTTTCAAAATATATATAAACTCTAATATGACACATCTCACAGCAGGTAGAAAGACTTGCAACTTTAGTTGTGGGAGGAAAATCTCTCTTATATTAGCTCTCTTACCTTTCAGGTGCTTTTAAAAGGCTGAAATGTATAGCTGAAAGGAAAAATATTCTGCCTGAAGCTACATAAAGAAAAAAAAGAAAAAAAAAAGAAAAAAAAAAAGAAAAAAAAAAGAAAAAAAAAGAAGCCAGGCGTTTTTCATCTTGCCACAATTAGAATACAACCACAAATACAATACAAACCATGTAGCTCAAAAATTGTTTATGAACTCACAGGTCTGAACTGAATAACAATCTGTAAATTTTAAAAATTAAAATCCCTTTAGGAAGTAGTGACCTCGCAGAGCTTAAATTGCTTATAAAATTCTGAAGGCTGAATTAGTTAGGAAAATTGATGAACTAGATACAAAAAGTAAGTTAAAAAAATTCAGTACAAGCTGTTCTTTCCCGTCTGTCCAAAGGGCTGGAAGAAAAGCCTGACTTCTGGCTGAACTGTCTGGTGTTTGCTGTTTCCTCCACTTTGCTGTTTATTGTGTTTATGATGAGACCCTGGCAGCTTTAGCAAACGACTCAAGCAGGGGCTCGGCCCAGAGTCGTGAACGGTCTGCGGCGGCTGCGATCGATGCTGCCAGCGGGATGGACTGGCACGTGCTGGGGGAAAAGAGGAATGTCAAACAGCGCTTCTCCAACAGAAGCATTCCCTGCAAACCACAGGTGGAACCCAGATTACAGAGGGGGATCCATCCTGTTGGGCACCAGAGAGGTGCTTGTGTTGGGGCTCACTGGGGCTGAGGCGTTTTCTGTGCAGAATTCCCGTGTAGATCAAAGAGGGGATGCTGAATGCCAGCCCTGCAGGCTGGGCTCTCCCAGCAGAGCTGGGGTGATGTTAAACACCTGCTCTCCCTGTGCTGCAGGCCCTACACTGTCAGCAGTAATGGGGCTGTTGTCTTATCTCGGCTGGGGGTGGGCGGCTGCGCCGAGAAAGGTCTTGCTCTGCTCTTTCTTCTCTACTTTTGTGTCAAAGGTGATGCTCCTGAGGAAGTTTTTGGTGGCAGCAGCAAAGTTCCCCGTGGCCTCTGGTTGTCAAATGTTGCAGAGGCTTTATTAAATGGTAAATAAGAGATGCTGTGGAAGGAAAGCTCTAAAGAGAGAGAACTTGGCCAAAATAGCGCTGCAGAATGGTCTGTAAAATAACAGGTGAGTGAACTTAAAACACCAGCAGAAACAAAGGCGACCACATTGGCCATTATGGGGCACCTGGGGGCTTCTACAGCAGCCTCAACTTTCTGCCAGTTAATTTTGATGTTGTTTTAAAGCTGGAACATCTTCACTGCTGTTGTGAAAATGCCATTAATTTAAAGAACGGTCAGTGAGAGCTGGTTATCAACATGCAGGGGAGGTAGTACACAGAATTAATTGTAAGCCAACATACTTCAGTCCATTTGCTGTGCACAGGATGGAGATCAAATATGGCACAAACTGATGAAGAACTTCTTGAAGCTCACAGTGTCTTTTAAAATGAACTTTGAAGCTGGAGTTTTAAAATTCCATTATTTAATGTTTAACCATTATAAAAAGTACTATTTACAGACTAGGTAGCACTGACATGATGTCATCAACTTTTCATAGAATCACAGAATGGTTTGGATCTGCTACCATGGGTAGGGACACCTTCCTCTAGATCAGGTTGCTCCAAGCCCCATTCAACCCAGCCTTGGACATTTCCAGGGATGGACCCTCACACTGTGAGGATTCTTTTTTTTTTTTTCAGAGACAAACCAGAAGGTGCTAAATTAAGGCTTCAAATTTGAAATTAACAGAATTGTTGTGCCAGTGGTGCAAAAAATAACAATTAAATTCTTGTAAGAATGAGCTTTACAGCCAACAGAGGATCTATTTCTCTGTAGAAAAGCCCAAGATTTTTCTACTACTTAAAAACTTGTACTTGTTTTATCAGGGATCTGATAAATGGCTGAGCTGTGTTGGCTACAATTAGGTCTGTTGAATTCCTGCTCCTCATTATAGGTAGTGTCAGATTTGTACCTAAAACAGGGCACAAAACAGTAGTAAAACTCTGATATAACCAGCACAAAATCTCAATAGTGTACAAAATGTCACTTAGGAAAGTCTTTGATGTTTGTGGAAACAGTGTATTAGCTTTATTTGTCTGTTCATTCCATTTGCATTTCTGTGCTCTTTGCTTCCCGAGGAAATCTTTTTCCATTTAATTAGCCACAAAAGCTAAGATACATACTTGTTACACAGGCTTAATTTGCAACGCTGTGCCAAAGGTTCTTTGCAAGCCTTTGTCTGCAGTATGGGAAGAGAGGACAATTTCAGGTTGTTCCTACAAGCCCATAGCAGGAATGGCTATTGCTGCTTTCATGCCACTGTTTCCAGTACAGCTGCTGTTGGACTCAATATTTTTTACTCTTAAGTGTTTAAAAAGCCCCTGTCTCACCTGCCTTGCCAACTCACACACCTGCAGAGGTGTGGGTAGCAACACCAGTTCTGGGTGCTGCTGAACATGTGACTTTCAAATCTTAAAACTTTAGTCTTTGCATACTAGATGTTTATACAATTTAATGTTATCAACATTTGGGGTTTAATCTTATGAAAACCAATGTTGTCAATAATTTCTAAATTTTAAGTACACTGAAGATTATGGTTATCTATTGCCTTCCTTAATTTTTAGAACCTTGTTCAAAATAAGGGTGAAATGTCATAAGATTAATTTCTGTTGTACACAAACATAAAAGGAATGTTCTAATTCACAGTTAATTTGCAGACTTTGTGTATGAACTTTCTATACTAAATGATATCATATTTGCAGTGTGATTTTTCATGCAAAGTAACTTTTGACAGTCCACATGCCCCATTAAAAGGTTTTTCCTCTTTTGTTCTATAGATATGTTGTTTACTATTTTTTTGCAAGCAGTGGGGAAGAAAAAAACCAACATTCCATCCATCAAGAAGGATTATGGCAGGTAAAGAATAACAATGACAGAAAAAAAGTTAGGTTCTCCTTTAAAAAAGAACTTAGGATCTAAACTGGGTCCTGGGCTGCAGTCAGCTTGTTGACCCCAAGAACCCCCAAAATAATTGGCTGATGTATCAGTATGTTGATATCCATGGACAAATTCCATACTGAAATAAATTCAGAGTGTTTCAGCCTCAGAAAGCTGCCCCATGTAATTCAAAATATTCCCCCTAATGAAGGATTAACTCTTAAAGAAAACAAAAATATTTACCCTCCCAGGCCTGATGTCCAACACTGGTTATTCCTGGGCCAAACTCCATTTTCCAAACACATTCCTTACTTTAAATTAATCATCCTACTAAACCAACAGCAGTGTAATCCCAAAGGGTAACTTCCAAATCATCCAGATTTCCAAGTCCTGACAAAATGCAGCTGAGAATTTACTCACTTGGTGTGTTTTATGATAGCAGAAGGTGTCTGAAGTGTCAGAACGAAAAAATTTAAGAACAATAATTTGATTGCAAGGAAATGGAGATGGAATTGAGACAGAAGCAATTGCTTTCTGACAGTGTCTCCCAGGTTCCCTTGTGGATCAGCAGAAGAGCTGCTGCCTCCCGGGAGTCTTGGAATCCCTCAGCATCACCCATCCTGTTTCTGTCAGGAGCTGCTTAGGGAAGGGAATAATGCTGCACATTTAGACAACAGAGCGATTAAATATCATCATTTTATTTTCCAGCAGAAATTATTGACTTGCTGATCAGTCTGGGAGTTTTCCTAGAACTGTCTAATTGCTGCACTAAAGGTTTGCAAAACAGCCCTTTCCAAGCTGAAGAGCCAAAGACTGTAGCAGCACTGAGCCCTCTCCATACAGCACTTCTACATAGAATTGGTGTGTACATATAAATCAACATTAACACCTTTCTGTGTTGTGTAATCCCTGGCATTCTCAGCACAGTAGATATATGGGCTACTTAGACTATATTGTATAAGTTTGGAAGCAATTAAACTCTTTAGTTATACATTTTATGTAGTAGTAAGTTACTAAATTACACATATGTAATTCACACATTGAGCAATATATTGCCCTTGTGCCCTCTGCTTTTTAATTCCCATCCTAAAAGCAACATCTGCAAGTAATTTCTTTATAGGCTTATTTTCCATGATTTGTTGCAAAATAAAATTTGACTCTTTTATTTTATCCTTTTAGCTGGTTGCCACCTTTTCACACGCTTAAGGCAGTATTTCATACAAGTGATCCACCCTACCCATGTTCCTATTGAAATTCCCTGCATTTGGTGCAAACTTCTGCAAGACAGGGGGCTGGATTTTCAGATCTTTACACTATCAGGTAAAGGTTTGTGGTTTAGAGCACAGTGTGTGTTTGTAGTGCAGTTTGCATGGTGCAGAACTTACCCTCCACACTGAAAGCCCTTGACTGCTTTAAATGAGAAAAATTAGCATGGCTAAGAACTCCAAACAACTGCTTTATTAATTCTATTTCATTTCAATCTACTGCTGAAAGCTACTCTGAAGCAGTTTTTATGGATACTTGCTCAGTTGGGCTGTGTGGATTTATCCCGTGTTGGGACACTTTTTCAGAGGGAAATTCTGCAAAGTTTCTCCTATGAGGCTATGCTGAAACATCCCAATTGATAATTTTTTTGAAAACTGATTTTGGTTCTTAATCAGAAACTATACTTGCTAAATGCTTTATTTTGTGTTTACAAGAACACATAACACAACAAGGACAGGCTTGATTTAAAATAATTTATTAGGAACCACTTAAATTTTTTTTAGAATGTTTGTGTATGCACATTTTGGAGATTTAGAGCTTGTTCATAATTAGGAAAAAAAGTGTTCAAGTACCTATTTTATATAGTGTATTAGTTCTGTGCTTCACATCTGATTTGAATAAATTATATTATGCTGAGTCCAGAGTATTCTGTGCCCCCCCAACCATGCAAGTTAATAAAACAGTCTGAGTCTTACATCTTTGTAACATTTTACTGAATATGCTATATATGTAAATTGTATTTTTTAATCAAGAAGAAGAAAACACATTGGTCATGTTGGACTTGCATCTAGACTCATTGTAGCCTTGAGACTGAATTGCTACTTAATTGAAAAAAACAAAAGTATAAGAAATTGCTCACATAAAAACATTTCAGAACCTTCCTATGTTTGAAGGGTGAATCAGTTGTCTGCTTTGTCTGGCAATATATGGTTTTCTTTCCTACCATCCCTCTGTCACAGATTAATCATGATTGATCATGGAATTGCACATGATGAATCATTAACAGTGGCAATGCACCCAGTTCTGGATAACACGTGCACACAATACATATAAACCACACAAATCAGAATGCATTCATGGGCTAAGAAATGCACAGTTACAGTCCTGTGTGCATAAGGACACACCAAATGCTCTCCATCTGCAAAGGAATGACCTTCTGCACTGCCAAATGAATTGCAAAATCTTTTCTAGCTGCTACCAGTGTGGAGATCATATTCTTAGAACACCCATAAACATCCTAGTTACTGCCAATTTGAGGAATTTAGCTCAGTACTCGTTTCCCTCTCACTACTATGAGTGGAAAGAAATCCCTCTTGTTAGAAGGAAAAGATGTACTGCTGGATTGTGTCCTGACAAATGACCTTTCCCAGGCTTTAACAGCTCCAGGAAGGGTATCCTTGAAAGTAAGTGGGTGTTTACAGTTGCTGCTTGAATGGGGAGGCACTGCACCTTTCTCCTGGCCTCTTTGGGTGGCGTGGGTTAAAACTACCTTTTGACATATCCATCCTGTACGTTATTCTTCTGCTGAGGGGCAGCTTGAAATGTGCTGCCTTTGTTTCACTAAACTCTTCAGTTTTGTAAAAATAGACACTGAGTGTCTTGCTGAAGCAGATCCAAGCAGATCATTGTGACATTGCGTTGCTGCATGAAGGGGGAAAAGGCACTGTTGCAACTTTCCATGGAGGAAGGACAAAATCCAGCTTTCCTTATTCATTAGGCCCTTTCAGGCTGTGACCGTTCTGTCACAGCTGAGGTGACAGGAGGCCATCCTTCACAGTGATGAACATGTCAGCCTATTCTCTCCTCAGCTGTCACCCCATCATTATGCATATGGCAGGGAGAAGAAAAAGAAAAAGAAAGGAACAGAAAAGACGCGATTTGATTGAAACATGAATTTGTGAAGGCATAAGGATCGTGGCTCAACAGGTGTGAGCCCTACGTTTGAAACAGGAATAAAAATAGGAATCAGACATCACAGGAGTTTGCCCAGCTGCCTTGTAAGAGTCGTGTTGGGTGCGAGGGGTTCTGTTCCTGCAGCTTTCCTGCACGGAATGTGTGCTGCTGATGCCATTCATGATTTAGTCACAGATAAAACAACTTCTTTTAGTAGGACTGCAGCTCTGTCTTGCAGGGTTTGTCTTAACAGGTGAAGCTCCTGTGCCTAACCTCCACAAAGGAGGAATATCTAGGAGGACTTTATTCAGTAGCTTGTTTCCTGTCTGCACCTTTGGAAAGCAAAGCTGTAAGTCAGTAAGGGTCAGAGGAAGAGAAGAGTTGGTCTCAAAGGAGAAGGCTGTGCTGGAGCTGAATGTAGGGCTTGCAGCAGGACCTAGAGTAAATGGATGGATTGTAAGAATCTTTTATATAATGCACAGCTTGGATAATGCAAATTTTATTTTCCGTGTAAATAAGACAAAGCAGCTACGCAAATACCTGATATTAAAATCCCTGTAGTGCTTAGAAATCTGTATTAGTCTTACAATTCACTGTGTACTTTGATTTATGGAGCTCTGTAACTGTACAGCTGTCTGGAGTGAGCAGAAACATCCTGTGCTGATTTCACAGCTGCCTGATGTCAGGAGAAGTGACATTGAAAGCCATCATATTTGAAGTCTGGTTTAGAAGGGAGTTTTGTTGCTGCAAGATTATACATTAAGTTACTTGAAAACATGATAATGTGACAGAAAAAATAAATGTGTAAATGTTGACCTGTGTAGAAAATCAACTGTTGAAGGGAAGTAAATCAAGTGTTATTGTTGTGATGACCAAAGGAAAGTGTTTGACAATGTGATATATGAAGAGAAAATCATATCTAGAGGAGGGGTAGAGGAAAGGAAGAACTGGAATGATTTTAGGAAATACTTATAATTCTGACTTTCTGCTTTCAGATTAGACTGATTAGGAAAAAAACCCAAACAAATCCAAGCTCCCAATTCCTGCAATTGTCACATTACATTTAGTCTGTTTAGGATTCCGTAGTGATAAAAAGCTTGCTGGAGAAGCCAAGGACTACATGAGAATTAAAAAAAAAAAAAAGTCATTCCATGGCCTGGCCTAAAGTGGATCTCATTTGCTCTACTTATTGCAATTTAGTGAAGACTAATTTAAGTGTTACTTACTTCAGAGGTGCTGCTCTGATCTACAGTCAGGAGGGAAATGTGAACTCCAGTATCAGCCCTCTGTACAGAACTTTCGTTGCGGCCCTGAGAAAAACCCGCACTCAATACTTTTTTAACTTACATAATGTGTCTCAGTCCCAATTGCTCTATCTATCTATTAACCTACATATGTCCATACTGGGGAAAAGAGTGCAGATCTGCCACTTGCTATTTCTGTGTGCCCTTGAAACGTCAAATAAATCAGACAGAGTAAGACTACTCTGATTTCCACTAGCACCACACAGAGCTGGGTTTCACAGGGAGAAAGTAGTGGGGCTCTCATTGCAGTCACTCAATGTAGCTGCAATGTGTTTACAAAAGGGTTTTTTTATTGTGTTCAGATTAAAATGTAGCATCAGTGATAATGCACTCCCTTGCAACCACACTGTAGGCAATAACACATCTTTTGAAGTGTGATCAATGCTGTATGCAAAGCTTCTTTTTTTTTTTTTAGAAATAGAAATGCTGAATATTCTCTATGACGTGCTTCTAAAATCTGCCCTCCACTGTTACTGGGCTTTAATAAGAGCAAACATCACACAGAAAAATAAAAGGTCATTTATGACAAGAATGTAAATATATTGTAAATCCATAGCAAAAATATGCCTGGGAGTTAGTAAGAGGAGTTCATTCCAGCCTAGCTTTTGTAAGGGTAGAGTAGCTTAAAAGTTTTGTTTATCAACAAATAATACTCTTCATAAATTTCATAGTACGCTGAAGTTTTCCTCCCCTGTTTTTTGGGTTTTTTTTGTCTGCAGAGGCAGACACTGCCTGTGGCTTTTTTAAGCTGATCCTGTGCAATCCCAGCATAAGGAGAGCTGGCCTAGATGGATATTGGGTTTTCTGGGGAAGGTTGAGCTTTTTTAAATATTTAAATTTTTTTTTCCAGGAGCACTTACTTCATTCAGTGAGGCAAAACAAGCTATATCTGGGGGGGAAAGAAAAGTGGAACAGAAGAACAGAAGAATAAGTTAAAGTGATGTTTAGAGGCTTTGCTAGCAGAGCTGCACTGCTGTAATTGCTGCTGACAAGACTGGGCACTGTAAAGCTGCTCCAGCATGGGAACGAGGGCACTGGAGCTTGCACAGTTTCCCTTGAAAGCCCCAAAACCCAGCTTAAAGGGCCTCCCTGCTGGTCTCAGGTACCCCAGGGATTAATTACATGGACTGACAAATAGGACAAAAATAGATTGACCTGTACTATTTCGGCTTCCAGAATTTCTGGCATTACCTTAAAATTATGTATTTCATAGAACTGTGCAATCCTGGAATGGTTTGGGTTGGAAGGGCCCTTAAAACTCACCTCATTCTAAGCCCCTGCCATGGGCAGGACACTTTCCCCTAGACCTGATTGCTTGGAGCTCCATCCAACTGAGGCTCCTCAAAGGCTTGGAAATAGAACTGAGTCTGAGCTGAACAAGAGGTGGAACTAAGAAAAGCATAAATCAAAAGCAAGAAAACCCTTGGCTGTCCAAGGATTTATTTTGTGCTGGATTTCTGTCATTTCCTATCTGCCCCAGCAGAGAACTTTTTTTTCTCTGTGCATGTTCATAAGAACTTGCAGGGGGATTGATGAGATGCAGGGAATGTTTGAGGCCACAGGTACTGTTACACTTTTAATTAATTTTTACAGCAATTACTGTTTTCTGCTTTTTTGGTTCTATTCCAAGACCTGTGTTGTCTTTTTGGAGCACTTACACTCGGGTCTCATTTTTTACTTTTCTGCCATTCTCTTTAAGTTATAGAGGTGTTTATTTAAGGACAAGTGAGAGGTGCTGGGGGGGGCAGGCGTAATGATTGAACTGTGGGCTCCAAATTGAAAAGACTTTTAAAGCTGGGTGTTATTAAGAGCGCATTTAATCAGGGAAAGTGACAAACAATTTGTTGTAAGACACATAAATACTAGTGGGAAACTAATTTCAGTGGCATAAAAAACAATCAACACTTGCATATAAAGTAAATGGAAAACAAGTGCCCCTGCACATTATTGCTCCTGCCGTGTATCACAGTTATTTACAACAATTACTTTGTGCTCTTGACAAAACCAGCCTTTTTTTTTACCCACAGAGTAACACCGGGGCAAAAAAATATTCAGAAAATGCAAAAAACAGCTACTGGATTTTCATTTTTTTTCCTTTTCAGTTGGTCATATTTAATAATCATAAACTTCCTTGTTGCTTAAGAGCCTGACCTTCTCTGTTAGCAAAGCTCGTGCCTAAAAATCCTGCAAAGTTTCAATTTCTAAATGTCACAAAATATCAAATGGGTGCAGAAGATAAGAAGCAAGTCAATAAATGTTTGTATTCTTCTTTTGATGCTCTTTTGTATTTCATTTTCTATGAAAAAAAAAAAGATAACCCCAACTTTAATTTCTGCTCCCAATAGAAGAAAGAAAGAGAGCAGAGCCTGGGGTAGCAGTCAGTTAAAATATTGATTACAGTGCATGGCAATTTGCTGAAAAATAAATAAATAAACTCCAAATGTCTGCAAACTCTTTAGGAAAAAGCATACTGTTTCCTATGGTGGGAAGAAGTATAATTAAAAAGCTATCAGCAGTCTGGGGTTGTCAAAAATACTTTGTCACCTGAAGCACATTTCTTGTAATTATCTTTTGGGCTTTAAGCTAGATCACCATTAACCTCCAAAGAAGAAGGGTTACTATGCTTTCTGGTGTGAGAAATTGTATCATCATGTAAATTAAACTCTGTTAGGTAGTCAAATTGGATTTGGGAAACGATTGAGTATTAAACCTAGTCATGTCTATTATCAAATGACACAAAGCATGAAGTGCTAAGAGGGAAGGAAACAGAAAATTATTTTTTCCTTCCTTAAAAATGTCAGCATTTTTGTACAAAAACCTACAGTTTTTTGATGACGAAAAAAACTAGAAGCTGTGGTAATACATATATACAGACATTTTGATTGCTTTTTAAAAAGTTTTTATTTTCCAGAGCCTAGGAAATGAGACAAGCCAATGCTAGCTGATATTAATGTAACAGTCCTTGGATCACACATATCTATTACTCAGAATCTCATACCCTGACACATAATTGCCAGGGTTGATATGCAATGCCTCCTTCTACCCAAATGAACTGAGTTTACCAAATCTCTTGATACATTTGCAGCTGTACTGGCTGCATAGAAAGAAACTTTCTCCATCTCTGCCTGCAACTGTCTGCTTGGTAATAGTAATGTGAAACACAGGAAAAAAAATTAGCCAATTGCTGAAAAAGTAATAATGTCCTGTAGAACATAAAAGGTAATGTCATATAGAACATAAAAAGTATTGTTTAGGAATAAAGGAAATGGAAGAAAGAATTAAATTGAGTTTTCTTTTCACTCTGTTTTACTCTATTTTGTTTTTACTGCTTACAGCACAGTCAGTATATTCCTGAGGAATCTGTGGTTTGATTCCATGGAGAAGAAATACCTTTTAAGTATAGACTTCTTTGTGTTAGCTTTTCTAGAAGTGTTTACAAGGTGCAGTATCTCAGTGATCATCATAAAACAAAGGATGATTTTTCTCTGGTTACAGTGCTAAAGGTGAACCTGCAAAGACACCAAGTGTGTGTTTCTGCAGGTGTTTTAGACAGAGCAACTTAAAGTGCATCATTCACATTTCATATTTCAAAATTGTTTGTGGTGGCAAAATAGTTCCTTGTCCTGTTTCCTGCAGCCCCTCTGTTATCTGCTTGCTGAAATGCCATCAGCTCTTGCAGAACCTGTAAGTTCATAGCAGGTGTCTCTGTTTCCCAAAGCCAGCAGGGGTGATGGGGGCTCAGGATGTCCCTCAGCTCCCTGGCTCCATGGGCAGAGTGGCCACGCTCGGCTCTGTGCCCAAGTGTTTTCAAAGAGGAAAAGAAAGAAAAAGGACAAAACCCACAATTTTCACTTGTGCAAAGAACTGGCAGAAAGGAGAAGGATGAACCTCATTTAATGGCGAGGGAAGAGTGAATTATATATTTTTCTCAGGAACAGGAGGAGTGAAACTCAGACCTTTGCAAATTGCTAACACCCTGTTCCATCATTAAGGAGAAAACTTTTTTTGTAGTTGCTAAATATAAAAATAATTTGCCGGCAATCTCCAAAGCTGAGAGTTTAAATTTACTTTTTTTAAATTATTTTGAAGAGAACTTTTTAATTTTTTCTGCCAAATTACTGCATGTTGACAATGGTCTGTATCCAGCATTTACAGTCCTTTTTGCTTTCAACTCGTGGAAAGTGGATAATTGAAGTGGTGTGCACAACAAAGGAGAACATCCATTGGTTCCATATAAACCCTTTAAAAGCCTCGGAACGAAAAGTAAGGGAGGCTAATATGAATTGCAAAAGGACACAATTAATTTGTACATGAAAGAAGATTTTTAGTATGCCATTAGCCTCTGTAATAGCCAAAAAATAAAAAGGCAATCATGGATAACCTTGCCAAAAGTATGACAAACTGCTTGTCATGAAGAAGTTTTGTATTTTAAGCAAATGCATAATGTTTTTATTAAAATTACTTTTGTTAACTCTTACTTGCTTCCAACGAAATAATATTTTAAAATGTTATTGAAAGGCATATGATCATTTCAGAGTAGTAATGAAAAATCAACAGCGACTGCTGCAAGTGGAAATGCTGTTGCTGTTTGGAAGAGTTTTGAATTTTCAGCACAGCAGTTCTGAATCATTTCTGCTGTGTCCTTGTGCCTTTTCATATAACTTATTAATGGAAGCATCAGTTTAAAAAACCCATGAGGAAGTTATGAACCTCTGTTCTACGTCCCATATCTTTAAGAAGTTAATTTTTCCCACTTTTTTTAAAAAAAAAAAAAAATGAAAATTTCTTTTAATTCTTTTCCCTGTTCTTCTTCCTAAGTTAGTTAATATTTTCCAGCATATATTATCTGCATATTATATAGCATATAGACTATTTTTAGAAAAACTATGTAAATTCTAAGAATTTATTAAGTGGTTTTATTTCTAGCTATCGCTAGCCAAGGTCATAAACTGCTCTTGAAAATTCCTGCTAAGAATGAAAGTTAAATTACGCTACAAGTATTAAAAGGACAAGATTGGGCGACTGATAAATTATTTTCTGCATACCATGAAAAGAAAATGAGTCATGGGATTTCAGTAGCCTGATTTAATCAATAACTCTGTAATTCCTAATCAATCATAGCATACTTTTACCCATCATTACAAGGCTGCAATAATTGTTAGTCCTCTATGCGAGTATCTGACAGCATTAAATAATTTATAGAATAATATAGGCACTCTTATGAAACAACAAGGAGCTGGTGTATTGTCAATGATGGTGAGAACCCATCATTTATGTTAATTACACTTAAAATATCACAGTAGCCTGAAGAGACCCCTGAATCTTACATCAGTAATGGGGACTCCAAACTGTATGTGCTGGAAATAAGGTGGGAGATACTTTCTGGGAAAATGTATTTCTCAAATATTGCATCGTTTACAGTGTTTAGCATGTATTTATTTGAAAAAAAAATCATTATGGCAATTTATGGAGCAATAAACTACAGTATGGGTGAATTTTATAAGCCTTCCTTGTGTGCCCACTACAGAACAGTCTTATCGATTATCAGTCTGACTTTTTTCATCAGTGCTGCTCATTTGTAACTCCATTCATATTCATTTGGTAGCAGGAGAAGGGACAGTTTCTCAGTGCCTGTGGCAATGGAGACAATTTATCTCCAGACAGAAATCTCCTCTCAGAGCTGCAGTGCTCCAGTGGCAGCAGCTCGATACCTGCTCTGCAAAGTCCTGGCTCATCTCTGTCTAGTTCCCTCCCTGCTGTTTACTCGCCTTCACCCTCTTCACATCCAAAGGTTTCATTCTCCTTTTGATATCTGCTGGATTATACAAATGAAGTCTTCAAAAGGTCCAGTTGGATCTCTTTGACTGGGGTAGGTTTATGATTGCCTGTGCTATCACTGGCACATTCTGCTCTGCACATACATATATTTGGATTAATAAAATGAATTATGTTCTAGGTTTTCCTCTTTCTCTTTTCTTTGATGCTGTAAATTGGTAGAAATCAGGACTGATGAGACACTTGGAGTCAGCAGATGCCGTGTGGCAGAGAATCTGTTTTCCACCATTACATCCAGGTTTTTCTTCTTCCTCTCTGATCCTTCTTTGCCATTTCTGACAAATTTCTCCACTCCTCTGTGCTTTATTTCTCTCATTTTTCCTTCCTCCTCAGGATGGATGCTGCCTTCCTCAGCCTCTCATATTTTCTCCAGTTGTGAAGTGCTCAAGGCTGTGCTCAGCCTCGGGCAATATTTCTTTTATCCTTCTCTTCACTGTGGTCTGTTCCCACTGCAGCCATGGCCAAGCTTTGCAATAAATCCCGTTTTCTGCCGCTTTTCCAGCTGTGGAAAATACTCCTCCTGATGGGCCAGCCATTGCAACTAATGACAATTACAGCCCTGTTTAGGATTCCCCCTGCAGGTTTGCACTCTCTAACCCCAGGGTGGGAGTGAACACGGGGACAAAGCGCTACAACCTGATCTAAGGGTAAGTCAGCCCTGAGAGGGGCAGGGGGTTGGACCTCCTGAGGTCCTCACAACCTAAATTATTGTCTGGTTCCAAATATAGCCTTCCTCCCAAGGTATTCTTTAAAGGGATGTGTAAGAATCCCTAAGGATGTTCGAAGCATCTCCTCTTCTTCCCCATCTGGATTTCTGTGTTTCATTTTGCCTCCCAAAGAATCCACACTAAAAAGCACAGTCAGGGTATTAGGCTTCTTTCCAAAAGTGTGAAAGGAATATCAAGCTCCAATTAGTCTTAAACTTCTTGATTTTTTCCTGCTTTATATTGACATTGAGAAAGTTAATAATGATGGCTCCCATGTAGAAAATGGGGCATTAAATGCAAAAAAACAAACAAACAAACAAAAAAACAATAATAACAACAACAACAACAACTGAATTTTGCTTGAATGATCCTTTCCAGGCCCCTAAAATTTTCCGGCCTTATTTACTTAGGACAAAAAACCAAAACAAAACAAAAAACCAAAACAAAGCAAACCCCAAACAACAACAGCAACAAAAAAAACCCACACCAAAACAACAATAATAAGTTGGTGAAGGATTACCATTTGCACTCTTAAGTTTTGAGGAGAAATGTGGTAAGGTGAAGAGTCAGACTCATCCTGGCATGATTTAATTAGATTCGAGGAACTTACACCAGGGATTAATTTGGCCCAGGAATTTGGTAATCATGTACCACAGATGTTACAGTATTTGGAGGCAATGGTCCATTATAGCAGAAGGAACAATATTATGCCCCAAAGGACCTATCAAGTGAATGAGATGTTGAGAGGCTTTTTACACAAACATTGATTCACTACTGGTTGCAAGATCCAAATGTGCCCAGCAAGATGAAAGACTTTACTGGATCTTAACATTGGTGTCTCTTTTAGAGCTACCCGAGGGCATTTTAATATCATCCCCTAACTGCCTGTATAGAAATGGCCAGTTCAATATGCAAGCAGTACTATTGCTTTGCCACTATTCTGAAAAGTATTGAAAGAATGTCCTCCTACATAGCTCAAAATCTTGGAGTACTTTTGCCTTAACAAAAATGTTTAAGTTCTCAATATTTTCAAATATCTATTTTTAAGTAAATGACTGTTGAAATCTATTCACATTAATGTATATTGAAAAGTAATCACACAGTTTATTGTTGGAGGCCAGAGGTCAGAGATGTATTAGAAATAGAACAATTACGGTTCGTACTCTGTGATTAAATATCAGAAGCATTAACCAGCCTTACATTACAGTCATAATATTAGAACAAAAATGACAGTTACTCTTGTAAAAATCTAATGAGGTTGTGTGTGTATAAAGCTCTTGTGTAATTTCAAATTGGATACAAACCTGATATAGATCTGTATCTATCTGTATCTGTATCATGGATTCATTCCACCTACTCAAAAAAGAGGAAACTTCCCAAATCTTTCCTTTTCCCCAAAGTAAGCACCGAGTCCTTTGTCACAACCCAGATGAACTCTGAATCACTGGTGGCTCTTTCCCAGCAAACCAGCTGGTTAAAGCAGGCAGCTCAGTGGCTCTGACCTTTTGGGTTTCCTTCACTGGGCAAGCTGTAAGGGACAAAGATGATAAACCTCAAAATGAGCTTTTGTTTTCTTACTACTTCTTTAACTGGTGCTAGAAAGAACTTTCTGGGCAGCTCGAAGGATTTGGTAAAGCCCATTTAACTTCTCCTGTTAACCAAGTAGCAAAGTGTTTTATATCCTGACAAAATGTCATATTCACTTTCTCCTTTCTTAGCAGTCTGAGTTTTTTTCCACTGGTTGGTTTGTTTTTTCAGCAGTGCTCCTGAAAGGTCACGTGAGTCTCAAATTCTGCAGGACTTGGCAGCAGCTGTGGAACTTCTCTGCTGTTGCTGGTTTTCTATGCATGTGTTTTATTTAGATTAAAAGGCAAAGTACATTCATTCAGAGCTTAGGCAGTTTAGCATAATTAATTGCACAATACAAATAATTTAATTAAGTTTAAACATGGCTGAATTTAAGTCCACAGAAAGCACATTTGCTGCTTTCATAATGCCAGACATACTCTCTCTGTCTTCTCTGGAGATTATTTTTTCAGTGTACTCAGTGCAAGGAAGTGACCGAGAATATGAACAGCCCCCAAAAACCCGAACTCTGCTGAGGGCCCCTTGCACATGTAGGAAGGGCTCAAGTGCTCTTCCTGTAAGACAAGTGATTCCCTACAGTGTTGGATGGACATAATTTTGAAGAGTCTGAAAGATTTGTGTCACTCTCTGCCCCTTCAGTGCTCTCCTGGACAGGTTGCTCTTGCCCCAAATGTGTATATTGTATTGTTGTGTTGTGTTTGACCCATCTCTCCTACAGGAAATGGATTGAACCTGTCAGCCCCATGTGCTCTCCAGACAACTGTGATTTCTTCATTACTCTTCCCATGATTTTATGTCTTTTAGTGACTTAAAAATAAAGTCTTCATCAAGCTGGCAATCCCTCGGGGCTCAGAGGTCTCCCAACACCCAACATTTAATCTAATTTATTATGCAGATAGAAATGAAGTGCTGCTGCACTGGGGAGAGGGAGCAAAGTGCTGTGAGGTCTCAGAGATCGAATCTCCACCCAGAGGGACCACAGTGTGTCCTCTGAGAGATTTGTCCTTAAACCTGCTCATTCCTTTTGGCTCGGTGACTGTTTTCACCTCCATAATGTGGTCGCTGCTAGTTATGCCTAGCACTGCATATTTCTGCCTTTCTGCTGCACAGGAAAAAGGTTAAGAACGAAAATATCTGCCAGCTAAGGTATTTTCTACTGTTTTTCCAAGATAGAGACCAGCCGACAAATTTTGTATTGACAGCTGGTGAAACATTCACAGAAATGACATCTGCCCATTAAAAATATCCCTCTTACTTTCCCTTATCCCTGGGGATTTCAAGACTGCAAATCATTTTCATGAGAGACATAACCTTAGATCAAGTTATGTAAAAATACATCACTTCCATCAAGTGAAATAATCACAGTATGATACAGGAATATTAAACAACTGCCTTCCAACGTGGCGTGCACAGGAATTTTTTGAGTTTTCCTTTTGGTTTTTGAGTTTTTCTTTCCATTGTTATTTCATATTGTGACACCTGTAATTGTATATAGCAATCTAGACTTTAAAATCCTGACAAGGCTGCTCTGGGTTCCACTGCATACATAAATCCATCACAGCAAACGAGATAGATTTTAAATTGATGGTACCACACCAAGCACTGAAATAAAAGCAGTAGCTGCACTTATCCTTGTAGACTAATAGCTGAAAATGATTTTATGAATCATTAGTTCAGATCCTATAGTCCTATCTGTTTGAAACCATTTCTAGATTAATGCCTTTTTGTCTGTGATATGGTATTAATAGGCAACTGAAAAGCATGCAGTTCCTAGTGGTGTGCCACAGAAACGTTTGGTGATGGAAGGCAGTTTGTAGTATTGGAATAACTGATGCATTGCTGCGATTTGGATAACTGGTAGTTTTTTCGGGTGGCTGTCTCCTGAGAGCTGGTGTCCAGTGAGAAAATATAAATTGTAAGCACGGACTGCCTGCTGCTGAGTAGCTCTGTATGGATGATAACTGCTCTGCTCTCCTGAGACCCCACCTGCAGTGCTGTGTCCAGCTTTGGGGCCATCAGTGTAAGAAGGACATGGAGCTGCTGGAATGAATCCAGAGGAGGCCACAGAGATGCTCCATGGGCTGGAGCCCCTCTGCTCTGGAGCCAGGCTGGGTGAGCTGGGGGTGCTCACCCGGAGAAGAAAAGGCTCCATGGAGACCTCAGAGCCCCTTCCAGGGCCTAAAGGGGCTCCAGGAGAGCTGGAAAGGGACTTTAGACCAGGTCAAGGAGTGAGAGGACAGGAGGGAATGGATTTAAAATTATAGACATTAGGTTTAGATCAGATAGTGGGGAAAAATTGTTCCCAGTGAAGGCAGGGAGGCCCTGGGGTGCCCAGAGAAGCTGTGACTGCCCCTGGATGCCTGGGAATGTCCAAGGCCAGGTTGGACGGGGCTTGGAACCACCTGGTCTAGTGCAAGGTGCCCACAGCAGAGGGATTGGAACAAAATGATCCGTAAGGTCCTTCCCAACTCACACCAGTCTGTAATTCTGTCATTCTATGTGCAGGGCTCTGTGTAAACTTAAAAACCATAAAAAAGCTTAAACTACAGTTCAGTAAGAGGTATTTATAATTATGTAGAATAAGAAAAGCTATTTAAATGGTTATTTTAAAGTAAATGAGTCTCAACCATTACCTTTCTGCTTATTAGTTATTTAATATTAATGAAACTAAAAAGATGCAAAAAAATTGTGAAAAAAAAATAAAACCTGGTGTGTTTGTTCCTATTAAGGCAGGTAGAATAACACTCATATTTTTCACTTTCTTGTCATCTTTTCTAGGGAATTTGGGGTCTCTGCTCTCCACTAAGTGCACAGAGCCAGGGAGATGAGGCTCTTCCCTGTGCGTATTTAGACAGTGATGGTATGATGTCATGTCTTAACATGATGGCAGGAAAAAAAATCTATGGATCTGTTGTTCCTTAATTAGCTCTCTTTATCGTGCTGCTGAATCCAGGAGGATCAGAGGTTAGTAGTAACAACGTGATATAAGAGCCTGCAGTGCTGGAGGGCTGACACTTGAAAAGGATGTGCTTTCTGTAATGATAAGGTCTTGGAAAATGTTGCAGTTTTAATGTTGTTACTGCTGCATTTAGTTTGCTTCTCTTTCTACAGTGGAGTGGTAAATGATGTTGGATTTATTTTCTTTTGTGTCCCATGTGAGAGACTGGCATCCATTTATACCTCATTTGAAACAAAAGTTAGAACCACAATTTTTTTTGCCCCCTTTTCTTCTACTGTATTCTGAGTTTCTCAGCTACAGTACTTAAAATAATAGAAATCTCTGTATTTACCTATCATCTGTAAGTAAAACTTGCAGGTATGCCTACATTTTAAACTCACTTTAATCTTTCAATATATTAATAGGTGCAAAAGTCAGATTCTGCTATCGATGTGCTAACATTTTTTAGGTCGATGGACAATTTTATATTTAGATCCTGCCACGAGACTCATTCTTCAGTCTGTGAGCCGCAGTCCTTGAGCTCACATGGGCTGACATTGACGTCTGCCAAACATGCCGTGCAGAGTACGTGAGAGTTATCTCCATCATTATGTGCCTCCGTGCTCCTTAAATAAGCTGGAGGAATGAAAGAGGGGGGAAAGCAAGAACAAGGTTTCCAGAGGATGGTTGTGCAAACCTGGGAAGACGGATGGGTGTTACATCCACACTCGTACGGGAGGCTCCTTCAGCCCCATGTGATCCACATTCCTGCTGGAGGAGAGAACGGCACAAGGTCAATGTCACTCTCCCTCTTCCTAAGCTTCTCTTATTCTTTGGGGTTTTTTTCTCCGTTCAGGTTTATTTACAGAGGGATCTCATGTCATATGAATTAGAGTAACCCATCAATTTCAGCTGTGGTGCTACAATTTCCACCAGCTGAGGAAGTGTCCTCGAGCCCTTCCGGAGGTTCGCAGGAGGTATCGCGTACCTGAGTCAGCCTCCTCTCTCTGGCTGCCCTAATCAATTCCTGAATGCTGTGCTCAAACATATCACAGAATTCATCAATTCCCCTCTCCAAATAAGCAAGAAAAATTCCAGGAAGGTTTTTCTGTCTTTACTGATGTTCATAATGTAGTGAGATTGATGGATTGCACTAAAATCCTTGCTGTGGCAATGGTGCATTTTGAAAACTGCTGGAAGAGAAAACAGATTTAGTGCAGGGGTATGCAAGAATTTTAAAGATGTTGTGGTGAAACATGCTGGGTTTGGAAGGGATGAGGAAATATTAAGAAAAAATGTATGTTTAAACAAATGTGTAAATCATGACATCAAAACCTGTATGGAGCTTGCAAAAAAATAATATGCAGCTTTGCAAATATATCCTTTTTAATTCAATTTTTGCATTTTGCAATAAAAAGGGAATGTACTGTGTTGTGGACAGTCTTTGGAAAAACCTTAGTGGTGTCTGGCACACAAAAGCCTTTACAGGAGGTAGTTAAAGGGCTTGTCAGTAAACTTGAAACACGGAGTTGCTTAGAAGTACTTGGAGTGAACATCCTACATGCAAATATTTCTGCAGAAGAAAAGTTAATTTTCATATATAATTTGTATCCAAAAATTAGAGAGGAACAAAGCACAGGATGAGAGTAAATGAACTCTTAGATCATAAAATTTGTTGTTGGCAAATGTACCATTGGCCACTATTATTCAGCTCTATGTATCAATTAACGCGTGTGGAAAATGTGCATGTAATCATAAAAAACCAACAAAAACACCTATATTTGTTCTACAAATGGCCAATACAGAACTGTCCAGTCTCTTTTATTTATCACTAAAAGCAAGAAAATTTCTTACACAGTAGAGGAAAATATGTCTTTGAAAAGATAGAAAGTAGGATTACTAAATCCCAGGAAACTTGGCTTCCAAAACTAACCTGCCACTTTCATGCCAGAAACAGCATTTCACCTTGAAAACTATTTCTTGATCTTGAGCATTTGATACTTGCAGCAGCTGTCTTGTGTGGTCAAGAAAATCAGACTCTCAGGGACTTCCATGTAAAGGGTCATACAAGGCTTTCAAGTCTGTTTTAGACAAATCTGAACAATCACAACAAATCAAACTCCTGAATCCTCTACTGAAAACTTTAATTTCTGCCTCCAAGATCCTCTCTGCTCTATCATATTTTTTATTTTTTTTTTCCAGAAATGTATCAAGCTTCCTTTCAAATCAGTTTGCCTATTTCACCTTCTTTGGGAAGTCTGCAAATTGTCAGAAATCTCCTAAGTTCCAGTCAAAATTTATTCATGAACAATTTATAGCCCCTCGGTCTTGTACGAGTATCAGCCTTCAAAGTTAAATAATTCCTCTCCCTCCCTGCTGTTTACTTCCAAATGTACCTATAAAGAAAAATTGCATCCCCTCTCAGACTTCATTTTGCTAGGCTAAACAGACCAAGCTCTTTTTAATTTCCTCCTCCTTAATCATCCTACTAGGACTTGGCTGTATTTTTGCAAACCAAGGTATGTAGAATGGTTCGTGTTGCATCTTGCTACTGCTTTCTGTGGCAGTCTTGTCTCTGTTTAAAACTTACCTTCAGGAAATATCTCAAAATTACTAAATTTTGCAAATAAAAAGAAAGTACTCACAAGCTAATTTTAAAAAAATTTAATTCTTTTTGGAGTCCTGAATATCCATTTGATGTCAGTGCCTGTTACTGCCTAATTGCTTGGGTTGGACTCGAGCCTTTGCATTCAAACAGGCAAAAGCTTCTGAGAACCCCGATTTCTCCAATTAGCTTTATTTCTCTCTGTTCCAAAAAGAGGCATCTTCATCGTAGGGATGCAATTTTTATGTGGGATTGTGACTGGTCTAAAGCCATCCTAAGCAGGCTTAGAGTTGCTATAAAGAGAAAAACTGTTCCTGTGCTCTCCTCCTTAATTTCATCAGCTGTGGTCAGGACAATTTTTCAGCCTGTAATAAGATCCATAAACTTTCAGTTTCACCTCCTTGTTGCTCGTTTTGCATCTTATGCTCCTTTTGACACCTCACCTGGTTCATCAAATTCATTGAAATACAAGTTTTCACTAATTGGGTGATTAGACAGCATTCACTGTAGTCCTGCTTTTGCCCCCTGTTATTTTCACCCAGTGCAAGAAACCATCATTTATGTTGTTCCAGATTGCATAAATATTTGTGAATGAGTATTAAAATCTCAGATGTCAAGTAGAGTGCAAAGAAAGTCACTGATGAATCTCCTTCTGTGCCCTCATTTGGTGGTGATGAGGTGACCTGCCAGCCTGCTCGACGGCCCTTCAGTGATCTTATCATTTTCTGTCAGCTCCTGGAAGAGCAAATGGATAAGAGGCGAGTCTGTCTGGCAGCAGTGAGGACTCTGCTCCAGGTCTGCCTGCCGTGACCTGCCCAACCCCTCTGTCACCACAGCTGCACATGTGGTAAATTACAGTTATCTGGGCCCTGGCAGGGGCGAGGGACCTTGGTTATTAAGAATTAGGAAGAGCAGAGAAATAGTACAGGCAGTGGGAGAGCTGAGATGATAACTCATGGTCTCTTCACCTGGACCCCGGTGCTCTTTGTGCTGAAGTCGAGCTTATCGTGGCGAGCAGCTCGTGGAGTGAGTACGGGGCATTTTATCAGTTTCTGCAGGAGCACATTGCAGGGGTGCCAAATTCATGATACTGCCCAAGGAAGTGAGGCAAGTCTTTATATAAAAGTGTCTTCAGACTCCCAGCCCTGTCCTTTAACCTCTGGCTGTGCTTCTTCTCAGGGCTCCGTTCTGGCTGAGAGGAGGGTTTGAAGGAGTGACCTCTGGGGTGAACAGAGGGTGTTGGACCCTCCGCTGGGGCAGGTTGGTCTTGGTGTCAAGGAGGTGTTACAGACTGCCTGCCCCTGTGTCTTGTCTAGGGAGAATGGAAAAGTGGCTGTGGACAACCACAAGGTCACCCACGAGCTGGTCATAGTTGGTGACTGATTACAGGTACAGAATTACTGAGATTCTTCTTTTTCTCTGTTAAGAGATAGGCATTAAGTGGAGCTCTCCTTTGTGTTCATGCCCATAGAGATAGAAAAGGTGCGTTAATTAATATCTGTGTTTTTAAAAGCTGAATGCTGCTTTCCCAGAAATAAATAATTCCTTAGCATTTCAGATGGAGCCAATACATGCTAATTAATATCAGTGTACCAGTGGGAGGACACAGGAGATTGTCCTGACCTGTCAGCTGCTGGGAGCAGAGGCATTTTCAACATGAAGCCCTCTACCTGGCTTGGATGCCATTATGGCAAGTGGCCACTTCCCTGCCATCCCTTCTCTCTGCTATGCCCAGAGTCGGTGAAAGATGCTCACTAATTTTCAGCAGGTGTCAGCTCTTAAATAGTCTGAAAGCAGCCACTTGACTGGGACATGTTATGAAGGACATTTTATGAAGAAATTAGTACCACTCTTGATTAGGAAATTCTTCCCTTACTCAAAATTCATTAGCTGAAGAGAAGATACAAGTGAAGGTGTTTTCTATAGTAGTGGATTTCTGTTTTGATAAAGTTAATCATACAGTATATGCCTCAAAATTCCCAGAACCAGACATTTAAGAAGTGTGAATCTTTTGATAAAAAAACTTTTTGAAACTTTTTGAGCTTTTTTGAAAATCAAACTAGCTAGGGAATGCGCACCTTGGTGGAATCACACCTGAAAAGAGTTGGTGGATTTTTAAGATGGGAAATAATATTTCCTCTGTCATCACCTGAGTATGAACAAAGCAATTCTGCTTTTGGGATGTGCCTTGTGCTTTTAGTGTTGTGCTGCTGGGAAGGCTGTGGATATCTGTGGATGCCATGGTTTTCCTGCTTTTCATCAAAGTGCACTGCTTTTTGTTTGTGAGGAGTTACCATTACAGGAATACATCCTTTTCCAAAATAGGCAGAAAACTTGATATTTGACGACATTTGATGTCATCCCATTTGCTATAAATGCAGATTAGAAGGTGTTTTGGAACATGCAGGGCAATAGGTGTTGAGCAGACAGAGTTCCCTGTAAACACATACCTGAAGGTGGGATATGTCAGGGATGGAGATCAACATGAGTCACTTGATGAGTGGTTCTGTTCTCTCCTGAATCCCTGACATTTTGGTGTGCACAGGTCTGGAGAATGGCTATTATAGGTAAAGATGATGTCATTTATTTAAAAAACAGTAAAATATGGATTTTCCCCCCTCCAGATGATAACTGCAGTCCCTGGAATCACCTCCCCAGAGATGCACATGGATGATGGTGTGCTTTATACATCTGAAGGCTGCCTTGTGGAACTACAGTTGGAAAACTGCTACAGAAAAACATCTGTGCTTTAAATGCCAAAGCCTTCAGGCTGAAAGCAGCCCCTAGAAATGCTTTTTTGAAAACCCATATTGACAGACTGAGTTCTAAGCGTGGCTACACTGATTATATGGCACTGTAGTCTCCTCTGGACTGAAATACACCACTATTAGATGGATTTTTGGTCAGGCACTATTTGAGTCTCAAGCAATGACAACCAATATGCACTGCAGCAGTTAGGCTTTCTTTTCTATTATTAGCGGCAACTTTCTCCTGAATATTGAAATAATGGTGTATTTTCCACTGAAGAACTCCAGGATAAAAGACATCAGATAGCAGAGGCTGGTGTTCCTGAAAGAAACATTGACAGCAGAGGGAAATAGGGTCATGATACACCAATTATTAATCTTTAAGGGGTTCCCTTACTCCCCATGCACTCTCACTGTCTCACTTTTGCTACCTCCTATGTCTTCAGTTATGTTAAGTTTTACTCAGTTTTTCTTAAAGCAGTTCTCAGCTTTTACTTTGGCTTCTCTGTAGACCTGTGGACACAATTAGAGATTCACACTCATGTTCTTTCCTCTCTGTTGCCTCTGGTGGGGTATTTGCAGCATCCTGAATAGCAAATGTGCATTTGCATGCTGTAGATGCTGACTGTGGCAGTGATCATCATCATTTTGCTGTCATGGTGTGCAGCTTTTAACCTTTTTTTATACCCATCTGTTGTCTGTGCCTCACCTTATGCTGTGGTTGTGAAATGGTTGTTGTGGGGATCATCTGCCTGGGATGGCTGTTTGTACAGCACTTTTAGCCTGCTCCAGTCCTAATCCCAAGCCAGAGCTTTTAATTGTTGCTGCAGTGCAAATATATTGACAAGGTCAGGCCAGATGTTATGAAAATGAAAGCCACCTTTTGTCTGTCTCCCTCGATGCCAGTGTCCTTTACTTAGAGAGAGAAATGCTCTTTATGTGCCCTTAGTTGAAAAAAGATCCTATCCTGCAAGAGTGGTGAGGCCCTGGCACAGGTAACCCAGGGAAGCTGTGACTGCCCCATTCCTGGAAGTGCTGAAGGTCAGGCTGGATGGGGCTTAGAGCAACATGGGACAGTGGAAGGTGTCCCTGCAATGGGACATGGATTGAACTAGATGATCTTTAAGGTTGCTTCCAACCCAAACTCTCCTGTGATTCTTCCTATCTCCAGTGCTACAGCTCTGTGGGCTTTTAGCAACTTCTGTCCTATTTAGATGATTCCTGTAGTTTATTATTGGTGCTCTACATTGTGTGATGATGTCTCCAAGCCAGGGAGCACAGTTGAGATGTAGACCATGTTTTCCACATGGTTCAGGAGATTCTTTGGGTCCTTGTCCTTCAGCACCTTTGGTGAGCCCCATGGAGATACCATGGACAGGCAGAGTTGTGGTGATGGATAATCCTCATGCCAGCAATCATGGGTAAAGGATTCCTTTCCTTTTGTGCACCTGTGAGTGAATAGCAACTGTTTTCCCTTGGGTATTGAAGCATCCTTTGCAGGCTACCATAAGTGGAAAGGTTATGTGGAAAGGCTGGTTAATTTAAAACTGAGAGCATTGTCTCTTGTAACTTCTTTATGTTTGTTAATGAGCCTTCATCTCCTTCTGTTCATATTAGGGAGGTAAAACAGTAGTGGAAGTTGAGATACACAGAAAGGCTTTGAGAAAAGCCAGTCTATGAAACAGAATCCCAACTTTAAGGATAAAAATGACCCACTAATAAACTACATTCCAAAAGGTTTCTTCACATAAAGCACAAAGTCTGATTAACATAAAAAACATGTCTGGGAGCTCTTAAGTTCTTATTTTTCTACAGCAAGCCAAGACCTCTTTTGGAAAGACAATGAGAAGTGTTCCCACTTGCAAAAAACTTTGTAAAAAACTTAGTTTGTAAAAAACTTACAGTCTTCCAGTGTCCTCTGTTCCAATGGAATTGGTTTCCTGAGCTTACACTGTTGATAGGCCAGTGCAGAGGAAGCTTGGGAATATTGGAGTTTTGGAATGCTTTACACTTCCCTCCAGTACTGTATAAAATCCTGTGCACCTTTTGACATGTGGGGACACTGACAAGGACCACACACACAAGTTTGAGCCTTTAAAGAACAGGAAACCTGTTCCCTGGAGGAATATCACAGACAGCAGCAGTAAGTAATGATGCCAGCTAATGCCAATCATGATTAGAGTTTGTAGAACACACATCATGGGATTGATCATGTTTCTCCTCCCTGCCATGAGAGACTCTGCTGCCTCACACTTGCTGTGCTCTCACTCAGGGTGTGCCTGTGGTGAGAGCCCCATGCTGGGACTGTGCACACACCTGAGCTCTGGGGGAGCTCACCAGGACAGCAGATTTTTGGGAAAGTGCTGGTTCTGAGGATCTGCAGGCAGTGCTGCTGAAGGCAGCTCAGCACATGGCAGGACAGATGTGGGGGAAGTTCATCATGTCCCACTTCCAGAGGGGCTCCTAGGTTCTGTGTTGAGCAGGATTTCTCCCCATGGACTCTACTATCTCTAAATGGCACCAATTCCCTCAAATCTCTGCTCCTTGCCAGGTTTCCGTCAAGCCTGCATTTATTGATTAGGCTCTTTCACTAGAAAAGAGTAGTTACAGAAATTCTGTGAACACATAAGGTGTGTTAGTTATGGAAAGATAAAGAAAGCAACAAAAATAAATTACTTCTTTTATTTTTCTTCATGATTGTGCTTTCTAAGAGTTAAAATGCTTTCAGAAAGAGCTGGGAAATTCAGATGAAACATGAAATGAATTAGTATTCAGCCTTAGTATCCATGATTTCTTAATCCTTCCTTTGCCTAACATCTCCCCAAAACAGCCTTATAAGAAAAACAGCCCAGCAGAGAAAGGAGTATATAGCAGCAACTTTTTGAGAAAACAGGTTTTCTCAAAGGTTAATTAATTGTGATTAGTTGTGAAGTGCTGCAGCACTGAAGAGTAGCTTTGAATTTGATAATGAAAACCAAAAAAAGAAAAAAAGAAAAAAAAAAGAAAAAAAAGAAGAGGAAAAGAAAAAAAAAACCCATATGGAACAATCCTGGGCTTGCAGATGTGTTTTTTTCCTCCCCTCTGAGTAGGTCCAGTTTACAAACTTAACTCCAACAATTTACAAATATGATTTTGGTTGAAAATTAATTTAGGGGCTCTGTGGTGTGGTGGAAAGAACGAAATGTTTTCTTTAGGAAAGTAGAGACCAGCAGTTCTGTACAGGATGAAGTGAGCAAGACCATACCAACATATTTGTACTTCACAAATAGATGGTGACTTTAAATGAGATTGGCCCCTAATTTCGTGTCTTTTCTGTTTAGATTAAAATAGATACTGAATCAGTAATGAAAAGAATAGAAGGCTCTTTTTTTTCCCCTTTAGTTGCTTTCAAGGGATCTGCTCAGAAATAGACCTGTCTGGTGTGGCTAGTTTCTCAGAGGGGTCTGTGTCGTGGCATACAGGAACAGGACTGAGACAGTCACTGGGAAGGAACACCTCTTCCCTGTCCTTCTCTCTCCAGCTCAATGCTCTGTAGAGTCAGATATTTACCAGCATTGAAGTAGTGCTAAAAAGCACCAACCTAAAATGTTGTGGGCAAATGTTAGAAGTGTAACTCAGACTGCTCACCAGCGTATGAGGTAGGGGAAGGAGTCGATTGAAGATTGATTTCTTCAAGGCCAAAGTCAGTGACAGAGTTAAAAACAAACCCACAGCTGGTGTGCTGTGACCTCTCTCATCTCTCTCTGCCTCTTTCCTACCACGATCTCAAGTCTGAGCTGGTGGTGCTGAGTGCACCCACCTGGCATCTGGGCAATGCATGGCCAGGAGCACCACAGCTCTGTGACACCCCCAGGGATGCTGCAGAGCCTGTGGGGAGAGCAGGCTCTGCCACTGATGATGTTGAAAGAATTCAGGGCACAGCCTCCCCCATTTCCATGGCCCAAAACAAGAGTCTCACCGTGCAGGAGAATTCATTTTACTTGCTTTCTCATCTGCTGAAGTAATAGGGTCAGATCAGTGGGGAAAGCAGAAATTACTTTCAAGTTTCCTGACTCCCTGAGAAGGCTGCTCTCTGTACATGATGTGGTTACAGCTCCCAGACTGATGTGTTTATTTTACAGCCGCAGCTCTGAGTGCACAGAGCAGGGTTACACAACAGCAGAAAAAACAAAAGTTTACACAAGGAGTTACTTAGCTAGTAAACCTACAGATAAAGTAACAGGGTGCAGGTACATGGCGTTATGTGAGACATGGCTGGTCATGTTTGTTTAGAACACACTCATCCTGTCATCATAAAGGCTCCCTCGAGCCTTATCAAAGTCTTATTTCAAAATTTATTATGCTATTTAGCATATACAAGGTTACAAAAATCAGCACCACAGCCAGATGGCTGGGGAATTGTATCATTCTGTTGCTCTCTTCCCTACTGCCAATAAATTTGGTGGCCAAGGCAGAGCACCAGATGCCAGATGCTGCCAATTGGGCCAGCAGTGGAAATGGGAGCCTGCATCTCCTCTGATCACTTCCAGTCCCTAAGAGAGGGCCTGTCTGCTTTGGCTGGGCAGCCTCAATCCTATAGAATCCTACACAATCCTATACAATCCTATACAAAGTCACTGTGGCAAGAGGAGAGCAAAATGGGTGAGATCAAAGGAATGGATACTTTATCCACCTGTTAGAAAGAAGAGTTATTGCCAATGCTGTGAGATTGTTACAAAATTAATTAGATAAAGAAAAGTCATATTCAATTAAATCATGCCCTTTTCCTCTTCTAGACAATGTGTCACTGAGGCTATGCTTCAGAGTTTATAGATTTGTGTAGAAATTGGTGCTAATAGTTCAATTTTGTGTAATTATCGTGCTAGTGATGTTGAAAATGAAGAATCTGGGTAGAGGGAGGAAGAGACAATGCTTCTATAAATACTTAATATCCAGAGGAGGCAGATGGGGTAAAATTATATTTAGAGATTAAAGATAAAGCAAAGAACTGCTGCAATCTAATTCCAGCTCTGACCCGGAGTTTCTGTCCATCATGGGATGTCACTAAAGCTTGCTGGGTCTGGGTTATATTTTTTTTCTTAAATCTTTTACATGAAGATAATACCTTGCTATCTCACTGGGGCTTTGTGACAATTCATGTCTGTATAATGCTTTGAAGAAGAGCTTCTAAAGTGATAAGTATTATTAAGATGAGATGAGGAGAATCTCTTATCTCAAACATCAAGTTCTTCAGGGATGGGGAAGGAGGCAGTGATCTATTATCCGTAATACTCCTCTACAGACTAGGTTTGATCAGCCTTAGTGTGATTCAACAAAACCCTGTTCAACTGTGGACAAATGGACATCTCTATTATAAGTGATGAAATGGAAACCTGGATAAAGGCAGAAATCGCCTGACATCGTCTTTGATCATAATCTATCTGCGCCTCAAAGGAGAGCATAATAATACAAACATATTTGCAGAGGTAATCCAAAAATAACTCCTCCTGTTGTTCTGCTTGCATAGAGCCATCAGCAATGTGCTCAGGCAGTTGTTGTTGTTGTTGTTGTCAGTGTTGTGTGGTGTTGCTGTGCCAATTCAGAGGCTGCCAAGTTGCTCATGATGGGCACTGCATCCCAGCAGCCTGATGGTGCCTGTTTGCAAAATTTACAGAGCACCTCAGCATCATCTTTTGGAAAGGTAATGAGGAATTAGGATGAACTTTGTCACGTGGTAATGATAGACACATCATCGCTGGGATGATTTAAAGAAAGTAAATAAAGCCATATTTATGGGTAAAGGATTATTGCAGAGAAAAACATGGCACAGAATCAGCTGTGGAGTCAGAAGGTAGCAGAATGGATGCAGGTAAATTTCAAGTAGTAGCATAGATTTTCTACAAGTCTTTGAGGAAGTACAGGAGAGAGTAATTTTGCATGTAAAAATCCTCCTATGTGTCAATAACTTTGTTCTGAAGCAGCACAGAGACTCACTGTAGCATTCAGAGGCTCAGCTCTTTCAGCAATTTGAGCTTTCTGGACATAATTTCAAGGTCACACATGAGAGTCACCCCTGTTGTCAGTCAAAAAATCAGCATTTCACTCACTCCTCCTCACTCTTTCTGCCTGATACTCTATTCTGCATCCCTGTGCACAGAGGCAGCCTTTGCAGCCTTGGTGCCTTTTACGTGATGGTTCAAAAAAATAAATAAGACTTTGAATCCTTCTGCTTTGCAAATCTTTGAGTGTTATGCTTTCCTTTTGGGAAAGAGCTTCCTTTAAGTAACCAGCTGGGGAATAAATGCAGATTTCTAAACTCACTGTTATTCATTCATCTGTTTTCCTTGTGGGTGTGAAGCGCCTCACTCTGAGATGTGAGACCTGATTAATACTGACAGAAGTAATGACTGACCATTCCTACAGTGCTACTTGTGCTATCTGTTGAAACCTATGCCTTCATTATTTAATAACAATAAAATAATGAAATCTAATATTTCCATTTTGACCTATAAATTATACCATAAATTCCGATAATAAATAACCATACTTCAAAGTAGAAATGTGCTGATTGGAATGGAGTTTTTGGAGTATTTGTACTCCCCAAAATATGTATTTCAACCAATATTCATTAGTAATTAATCATGACACATTGGTTCTAGAAGGCTAAGAATGTAGCAAGCATAAGACTCCAAGAATTACAAGCTTGGGATGAACATGGTATGAAATGTTGGTACCTTTTGCTGATTTCATCTGTTCTAGCCACTACTTGGGACTGGACAGTAATGGATAAGTGTTTGTTCTCTGTGTTTCCCTGCTTTTCCTGCTTTTCTTCCCAAAACATTTTTTTATGTCACTAATGATGGACTCGTGTAAGTGAAACTTTACTCTCTATATAGGAATATAAATATCTGTCTAAAATATATATGGGAAATAATAGCACAGCCATCTTCCTTTAAGTTTTTACCTTTAAAGGTTTCATTTACTCTCTTTGGAACCAACCATCTCTCTGAGATGTCAGGTTTGTATGTCCTACCATCACAATATTCCAGGACTGTCCTAATTACATGTGTCAGGTCTTGCCATGCAGCCTGTGAGCCCTCCCACGCTCACTCAGTAACCCTTTCAGCTTCCTAGGATCGTCCTTGTTACTGATTGTCTTTTCAATATGCACCTTGGAGATTTCAGCATGCTAGAAGGTAAAATTGCAGGCTGTAGAAGCTCTTAAAAGTCAGATTTTGCCGACCACAGACTTGTCAAAGGTAAGTTTTTAAGGCTAATGAAGGAAGAGTAATGGGATCTTGAACCTCACAGTGCTTTTATTAATTGCTTGCAAATGCTGACTGCTGGCAACTATTCCACACTCAAAGCATAATGGACTGGAGAGGCCAAACTTGTGTTCCTGCAATGTAGCAGTTTTTTCTAAGGGAGTCAAAATAACTGCAGAGGACATGGAAATGTTTGTGTCCACATGATGATGTTTGGGAGGTCTGCAGGAGAGCAGCCTTGTGTGTTGCATACTCTTAAATTAGGTCTTGCTGCTTTTTCATGTGAACTCTGAAGAGCTGCAAGATACAGAAAAAGGAGGTCCAATATTGCAGCCCTTCTCCTGTTGGCTCTGAGAGTCATTTGTCTCAATTTGCCAGTGTAGTCATAGATGATACTCACACAAAATACATTAGTTCAAAAACCAGAGCAGACGAATGGAGTTAAAATTCTAGACTTTACTTACTCACAATATATTGTCTGTCTTTTTCAGGAGAAAAAAAATAAAGATATATTAAAGACAGGGAAGCAGTGCTTATCTTGTCTGAGAGATTAAAAAACACTGGGAGATGAGGCAGGGAAAGGCAAGCCAAGCACAGGGAGCCTGAGAGCAACAGTTTGGCTTCAGTTGACTCCTTTTTGTAATACAGTTTCCAAGTTTTCAATTGGCTTCATTAGGCTGAAGTGGTTTATCTTGCTTTGTACATCTCGGCCTACTTTTAGCCTTTCTTTCTCTTTCCTTTTAGCCTGAAACTCATGCTCTCCTATAAGCAAAGTGAACATGGAGAAAAGGAAAAGCTGGCACACTAGAATGTGACTCTTTTTTTCTTCCTGACTTTTTCCCAGCTCAAAATGTTTTAGCTTTTTTGTTTGCGAGGTTTTTGCATATGAAGCCACAGGAGTTTTAAAGAGTTGTAATGGAAGTTAAAATAAATCAACAACCACTAAGACTTTTGGGGAATATCCTGCTTATGAAACATGTTTTCAGCATTTCCCTTTATTCACTGGGAATTGTTACGATGTTGCACATGTGTGTGTTCCAAAAAGCTGGTATTTGCTTGTAGACCAGTGCTGTGGGGATAATAATGAATGAGCAGTCACAGCTTCTAATAAAAAGACCTCAGAAAAAGTATCAGGAACAGTATGGTTTTAAGAAACAAAATATCATTTTCCTGTACTGGTTGTTAGTGATGGGTAATAAAAGAGGAATTCATCATTTCACTAAATTACATTAAAGCCTTGCCTCTCCCTCAAGTGTCATCTGGCTGTAACTGTGTGGGGCAGTCACCAAAATGTCTTGCTGTATTTCGGGTTCCAGCAGAGGGAGGTGGGGTGGCCACCACTGTGAGCATTTGAGGGATTAACTTCAGTGTCCCCAGCAGAACTCAGGGAAAGTTTTCCAGTTTGAGAGAAAACTTGTTTGGCTGAAGCCAATGTCCCTTTGACAAATATCCTCAGCTGCCAGGCTGCTCTGGGGAAGGCGAGTGTTTGATAACACTGCACCAGGATTTTGGGAAGATGTAGAGCTTCTCAGGCTGCTTGTGCAGCACCGGCCGTGGCAGGCTCTCTCCCACAAACATTGCTCCACTGGCTCTGAGATGTGTCCATGTTAAGCAGCTCATCTTTATTTTCATGAACAAATCCTGATATAGCTGCAGGCTCAACATTCAAGGAAAAGTTTCAATCAAAACACAGGCCACAGTCATTTTTGTGGCCAGTCCACACTCTGTGCTGTGACAGAGGAGCTGTCTCTGCTTGTGGCATGGAGCATTCATAAAAGACTTTAAAAGCATCCTGCAGACCAAGCCTGAATTGTGGTTCCTACAAAACTGGCCAAATGATGGACTGAGACACTCTTGTCCTTGTCACCATGCCCTGTGTACCCAGACCATCACCCTAAAACAAGCTGGGTTGGCCCAAGGCCCATGTAAAGTGTAAGTGTCCCCATAAATAATAGAAGCTGATTATAAGAATTCTTTTTCTAAAAGCAGAGAGATTTGTTTTCTCTCCAAAAACATTTTCAGATTTTCTTAGAAGTTGCTAGAAAATGTATGTAAAGTTATTTCTGCTTATACTATTCCATACAGAAGCTCATACACAAATTAACTTTGAAAAGATCTGAGCATATCTAGAATGTTTTGTTGTTCTACCTAAAATCTGTACGTAAAACCAAGAGTAAATGTTCCTTCCTTTTTGCATTTAAACAGAAACTAGGTAGGTTTTCACATTAGGCAACAAAAAATATTATCTTAGCAGAGTGATTGAGATAAGCTCATTCAACCTAACTAAAATGTTGTCATTTTCAATAACTTTTCTTATTCTGCATGAAGAAAATCATGTTGAAGTTTCAAGAAATTAAATGAAATCACAGTTGCATAATGAAGCTGAGCTCTTTATGGCTGGTAATAGAGGAGCAGGAATTTAGAGTTTAGTAAATTCATAGTGGTTCAGAAATGTTATGACAGAAAGAGGGCAATGCAGAGACAATAACAGAAGAACTTTTCATCCTATGACTTTATGCTGCTTATGAACAGATTGCAAGTTCTGGCACAATCTGCAGCAGAAAACATATCTATTTTTCATTTTGCAATTATCAGAAAGATCAGAGGCTCCTATTTTTGCAGATTTTTGCTGGGGGAATTTGGATAAATTGCTCAGAAGCTGATCCCTGAGTGTTTTCATAAATTGAGTGCGTATAAACACATCCAGTGGTGACAGCCCTTTGCTCAGGGAGCAGCCTTACCCAGATTCACTGTGACAGGAGGAACTTCCCCAGCAAAGTGTAGCTCAGAACATGTCCACGGCTTATCCCAAATCCCTACACAAGTCCTGGACCCCTCTTTGTCTCTGGCATTGAATTCAGCTGCCTCCTAAATGTGCTGCAGCGTAATCCAGCTGCACACTAAAACACTGCAATGAGACTTATGCAATCATTCCACCTCTTCTGGCTCAAAATTGGGCTGGAAGGCAGAAATACAGAGAATAATGGTAATGGAGTTTTTCTGAACAACAGGGTACACATGTATTTGATTCTGACAGACTTTGTGGGCTGTCGGGTTACAATTCACCACGTTCCTGTATTTGTTTCAATTTGCCTATGCATGATCTTGTCAAAGTGTTTTTTTCCCATCTCTCTAAAGCTGTTGCATGAATGGGATCTTCAAAGTGGAGCTCACAGAAAGTCAAACACGACTTGGTGTGTTCCATCTGGAAGCAGCAGCTCTAACACACACAAAGGGGAAATGAAACAAATGAAAACATCCTTCAGAGACAGTTTCTTCTGCATCAGGATCACTGGCTGTGTGATGCAAGGGATGATTTCTGAGATACATTCACAGAGAGCAGAGAGAGCTTTGATACTGAATACACACAGACTACGTGATTTTCACACTGCAAGTGCAAAGGGAGCCATGTACTTGGATTGTTCAGTGGGGGGTTTTTAATAAATTAGGGGTTCATTATACTAATAAGTAAAGAAGATGCATGGGAAAAGGAACTCTGTAATGAATGCAGAAGGTTCTGCTGTACATAACTTAGCAGAGCATTTGAAATGCTCTTTGGCTTTCCCTTTGTGGATGCTCAGCTGCTTAATGTCAGGTATTTTTATACTCACAAAACAAAGTGAGCTCCTCTGTAGTGCCTCTTGCCTTGTCATTTCAGAGACTTGCAGCATGACAGAAAGTTTCTTATTCATTACTTTTGTCTTAGCTCCTTCCTAGAGCACTTTTCACAACTTGGGAACCTCTCTGATTTCCAGAGTACCTCAGTCCCCTGTGTCTGCTGAGTGGGCACCAGCCACTTCATCCATCTCCATCCTTTTTCCTGAAAGTTTTACAAAGCAGTTCCCAAGTCCTCCTCCCCAAGCAGAGAGAGCAGGAGGTTGCCATGAGTCTGAAAAGCACAGATGGTTTAATTCTTAACATCTCAAGAACTTTTATAATGTCATTGGGGCTAATAGCAGGAAAGATAATTAACCTTTCATCCTTGAAAGAGTTTCCCTAAATAGCTGCAATAGATGACGTTCAGGACAAATAGGAAGAGGAATTCTGCTTCACATCTTTCAGAACAGAAAATGTGCATGTATTTCATGTGTGAAATTGTGCTGAACACAATTTCAGTGTTTTCCTGTGCTCAGGCCTCTAGATGGGCTCAGGTTGTGGGAAAGTTGAGGGGTTTTTCTTTTCCCATTTGTAAGCTTTTGTGAACACCCTCTAGCAGGAAGGCAGTGTCATCTTCAGCTCCATATCACCCATTCCCAGACTGAAATACTGAGCTATTGAGCATTGTTGAAGTAATTTCTCTTTTATTTCTTCCTTTGTACAGGTTCAAGCAGTATTTACTGCTTCTCTAAGCCAAGGTGCTCTAAAGGAAATCTAAACCTCGGCTGGATTTTCTGAAGAGCATAAAACAATATCTTCAATAAACTTCTTCAGCATTACCTGCCTGAAAGTCTGGAAACAGGTCATCTCCAGGGCTGACGTGGCAATCTCTCTGCAGTCCTCCACCTCTAAGTTTCTCTGTGTCTCTTCATGGCAGAGCTGCTCCCAAGGGTTGCTTTTTCAGGCTGTGTTTTGACCCATGTCAGCTGGAGGTTTCATAAGAGAGGCCTTGAGGGAGCAAAGCCTGATCTCCAAGCAGGCAGGTAATTAGAGTTAGAAAAACAGGAGATGATAATGATGGTGCTCCTCATCCAAAGTGTTCAGTCACTCTGTGTCTGACAACCCTTTTCTTAAATCCCCCTGTCCCAAACCCAGCATCTTTTGTCCTGGCACAAGGGACCTGCAGAGCCTTTATACTCCTGCTCTGAACATGGCTGGAATTTCTTTCTCTGTTTCCCAAGGGTTGTCCACACATGAGAGAAAAGTGGTAATAAATTCCACATATGATGAGGTATTTCAGAAATAGATTCCTTGTGAGCAGGAGGCAGCACAGCCCTCTAGATGCAGGTGAGAGCTGGTACTAGAGCTAAGCCCAGCTCAGAGCTTGTGAGTTGGGAAAAAGTTTTGTCTAATGGTGAAAAAAAAAGCTGAAGCAATCAGCACTGCAAAGTGCTGACTGGAAGAATAAACATTAAAGAGATAAAGCTGACCAGAAGGCAAAAGCAATCAGATTTGTAAAAGAGAACAGATTCTGATTTTATCTTATGGAAATAAATGCAATAAAAGCTTTCTAACTGGAGTTGTATAAAATTGCAAAAATTTTTATGCAATAGGAGAAAAATTGATGCCAGTGGTTCCTTTAATATTTTATGGAAATGCTTCAGCAAATAAATTGAAGTGGTTTTTTATTTGCAAACAGAAGGTAAATGGGACAACTGAAGCTTTTTTTTCTAAATATATTTTTTTCTATTAGATGGCTTCACCCTATGGTTGATTAGCTTCTGCAAACAGTTTTTAGGTACAATTTAAACATCATGAGCCAAGCCATGCCTGACTGTCCAGGACTGAATGTGGCTAGAGATGCTTGCTGTTGTTTCACCACAGAGCTGGACTGAGCTCCTGAGCGTGGGCCATCAATCAGATTTGATGGCCAGCACTCAGATCCTCTCTTGGTGTCACTAATGCAAGCTGAAGTAGAATAAAAGTGACAGAGAAGCTGCAGCACAAACAGGCATATATGGTTTTTCCTTTGAAAAGCAAGGGAGCCAGCACAATGCATTAAAGCAGTCATCTTCTTTTATCTGATAGCGGGGAAAAAATTAACCCAACTAAAAATAGTCAGGGCATTTTGCCCTATGATCTCTTTTCATCCTATGGATCAATATGCCCTGAGCTTGCATCCCATACATAAACAGCTTTCATGGGTGAGACGACCTTGCTATGAAATAGATGGATCTTTAATCAACAGACCGTGGTACAGCACTGCGAGTAGGGTAGAAGGTAACAGGGTTTATAAATAACTGAATTCAATTAAATTCAAACTAAGATAAATCAGAAAATGTTTCTCCAAAACCACAAGACTTAATGATCAAGAAGGCATTTTAGTGTCATGGGAGAACTTTGTTGATAGTAGCAGCATTTTACCAAAAATTTGCGGTTGTTCCATGACTGTTCAGGAGCTGGACTCCATAATCCTTGTGGGTTCCTTCCAGCTGAGGTTATTCTGTGGTTCTGTAACTACTGAAGGAGGGGGCAGGACATAAAAAAACACCTTCCTTTTTGAATTTACCACTGACAGGTGGAAGGTGGAGGGGCAGGAGGAGTACACAGCACACAGGGATTGTAATGCCATAAGAAATTAGAGCTGGCTGTGAAACAAGTCCTCACACTAAATACCTTTGTTATTTTAACATGCAAGGAAGGTGTGTATGGTTTTTAATCCCTAAAATTATGAATAACTGAGAATATCTATTTCTTTTTGGAGATCAGTCTCTTTGTGGTTCATCAGTGGTTCATCCTGGGCATGGTGTCCCAGATGAGTTGTCAGAGGAACACCGACTGCACTGCATGATTTTGTAATTTGGTCATTTGGTTGCCTGCAAGGAGAGTTGTTTTTGGTTTTAAAATTAAGAAAAATGATTTTGTACATTTTCAAATTTTACTACAAAAATGCAGGCTAGGTCCTAAATTAACAGAAAGATTAAGCATTATTTTATTCCCTTGTTATTTTTATTTCTTCATAATTAGGAAATGATTTTCTTTAGTGACATTGTTCAAAAAGTTCATAGGAGCTGTCAAGTTCTCTGTGTAAGAAACAGAGAGCAGACAGGATCAGGATGCTTGTGCAAGTTTGCAATATGTGGGATACATAGAGGCACCTGCAGGTAAAAACCCTTCATGTTTTTTAACTTCCTCTCTGCAAGACTGCACTGAATTAGTGCAGCAAGTAAAAAACATTTGAAGTGGTAAAAACCAGAGTATAATAAATAGAAAAGTTCTTCAGCAAGATGTGTTCAGTCCTAAATAATGTCTGGTGTATTCAAGAGCTGCTTTGTGAGGAAATACTGCTGATTGAAAGAGGGAAATGTACTTCTCACACTGAGGCTGCACCGAGGTGTGCTGCAGGAATGGTCCCAGCATCTGCAGTGGCACTGATACTTCAGCATTCATCCCTGAGCTGAATTTTTGTGGTTTCCTTGCTGCTGGAGAGTCACAAACTCCTTGTGATTCTCAGAGCTTGGCCCAGCCTGCCTGGGAAGGGGCACTGATCATTAACCCAGGCCATCAGGATGGCCAAGTTCAGCCCAGTCTGACAGGTGTTCTGCCACACTTGCTTAATTTAATTTCTGCCCAAATATAAACTTTTATTAAAACTTCAATTTACAATTTTCTTATTAGTTTTAAGTACAGTTCAAGTAAAGGATGTAAAGAATTAGAATTAGGTGCAATCTGTCGTGTCTTGATTTGATTCCTGCCAACAGGAGAGTTGCAAAGGAGAAGAAACATCCATGGAAGCCCAGAATGCAAATTGCTCAGCACACACAGAGTCCTGACACAAGCTGGGTGTTAATTTATTTAAAGCTTATGATATTGTAATGAATTCAGGGTTTGCTTGGCTTTGAGGGAGAAACTGCATATATCAGGTAGCAGTTGGATATAACATTCAACTGCTTATTCTGGCCTCTGCTGTTGTGGATGAAGCCCACACTGCTTCCTCCTTCACCCTTTGAAAGCAGAAGCAGAGCTCCTCAGGAGTGGGATCAAATCCTTGTAGAACTGTGCCCTGGAAGGAAGGAAAAAAGGAAAGATGGAAAAAAGGAAAGAAGGGAAGGAAAGAAGGGAAGAAGGAAAGAAAGGATGAAGGAAAGAAGTCCATTATGTGGGTGAAACAGCATCCCTTCACTGCCGGGCACACTGTGTCTGTTTGAGCAGGTGAATCACAAACTCAGAGAAAGAGAGGCTGAGCCATTTAAATTTTATAGCCACATAAATTATAGATGGAAATCACTTCTGGAACAGGGCAAATTACAATTGCTGTGTTCAGACCAACCATTCGTATGGCAGCCGATGGTTAAGTTTTGCGAGATGGTGATCACTGGTAATAGTTACTAGTAATAATTTTATTTAAATTTCAACTGTGCCTGGAGACTTCAGCTGAGCTCAGAGCCATTGTGCGAGTCTTTGCACAAGCACCTTACAAAAGACCTTTGCAATGTTTTAGAGCAGGAGATAAGAATTGTTATTATTCTCATTTCAGAGATTTAGAGAGATCAAGCGATTTGGGAAGTGGCTCCTGGGAAGTCTGAGGCAGATCACTGCACTGCTGCTAGTAAGCAAAAAGGAAATCCAGTTGACACTTTGTTGACTGCATTTGAACTACTCTGCCATTTTAAATTGTGCCTTTTCATTTTTGTTATTTGAAAGTGTTACAGTTCAATTAATAAACTTCTGTTTAAGTCCTTTGACAACTTTTTTTCCCATGTTTGCAAAGTTCCATATATTAGTCCATAACCACTGTTCAAAGACAACCTCCTCTTACTTCATATGCCTGTGCTATGTTTTTGTTTTGTTGTTTTTTTGAGTTTTTTTTTCCTAGTGTTATTTTAGAGTTCAGTTCATAAATATTGAAGTTTTCAACCCCAAGTCCATATATGCAGAACAGGAGAATAATAAATATAACATTAAATGACACATGGCATAATAGTGCTCTAACCACTTTCATGTTCACAAAGTAAAGCAGAGGGAAAAAATTGTGTCTAAACAAGGGCAGCATTTTTTACATTGTGGAGGTCACTGGAACACATTGTTCTCATTAGATACACAGCAACCTCGGGAAGGAGTAGAATCCTAGATAAGCACAAGCAAATCTCTAATGGATAGTCTGGGAATGTGTCAGATGATTTGTAAAATGTAAATGTTTTATGAGTAATAGGGTTTTAAAGCTGATTTTGATTAATGAAATGCAATCTACTTATTCCTTCAGCAGTCAGCCTACAAACATCTAACCAACTAATTAGTCTGTTTAGGTAAAGTATTAAATCTATCTTTTGTTTAAAAATAGGAAAAAGAAAAACAGACCTGCTCTGGAAGGTATGTGCAGTAAGGAAAAAGCCTTCACTGGTGTGAATGACCTGAATATAAAAGTACAGTAATTATATAAAACTTTGCAAGGCTTTGTAGTTCTAAACATACTGACAATTTCGATCTCAGAAGTTAAAGTATTAAGTGGAAAAAATGGGGCAAACAAAAATGATATCTTTATGTTTTACAGACTTGCATACCGAGGCAAAGATGGTTTTGTGAAATCAGGCAAGGTCATGGATTTTACAGCCAGTTTAGCGATCACTGAGGTAGACAAGGTCAGAGAGTCTTAGGAGTCCTTTCTTGTTAATGGGTTTAATTTGCATCTGTGCCCTCAGTGCTCCGTTACAAGTGTTGAACACTGTGACATTTGTGAATTGGATTCCTGTGGTGGTGCACTGGAGAAGATGCTTCCAGCTAGAGCTTGCTGAAAGCCTTTGACACAGAGGTTAGCTGTGCAGGACCACTGGTTTTGATTGCTCATGATATTTGTGATGAGAAACATTAAAATAGGTTTGGCAGATTTGTTTTTTGTTTCGGTTTTACTATTCTACCTGGTTCTGTTTTATCTTGGCTGTCTCATTAAAACAAGCAGACTAATTCCAAACGTTTAGCTCCAGCATATTCCCCTCACAAGCATCCAGTCACAAGACTGAAAACTGCAGGTGATTAACACCAGTGTCTGAATAAATCTCCTTCCCTTGGGTTATAATATTTACAAACCTCTATAATTAAACAGTCTGAGGAAGGGAGGTAATGCCACACCTTCATCCTGTAGCCATGTCCCTCAAATCTGGCAACTGGAGAGCACTTTAAAAGCCAGCAAGATGATACCTTGGCAGGTTTAAGAGAAGGGAGAATGGCAAAGACAGTTGGAGAAGGCAAATGGAGGCTCATCTCATTCCCAAGAACTCTTTAGTTCTCTGAAACAGTGGGCTGATTTGGCTTGGCCATGGGTTCCAATGCAATCCATGATGATGCCCTGTGAACCAGAGCTTGGAAAAGGGCCTGAGACTGGGAAGGTCAAACACATGCATAAGGTCATTCCCCAACACTCAAACAGTGTTTGAGCTGTTAAAACACTGCAGAAAGCTTGTATTTCATCCCATCAGTGTTTGGCCACTGATGATAAGTTGCAGTTCTCCTACTTCACTGAACTGTGGGTAAGTTTTTCTGTCTGCATGACACCTCCACTGCTGCAGAAGGGAGGCTCAGTCCTTTATCAGTGCTACAGGTTTTTTCTGTTGAGAATTTTCTCTGATTCCATTTCACATCATCTCAAAAATAATCAGTTGGGTTTTTTTTAACAGAACATCTATTTTCTTTGTCAGTATTTTCTTCAGATATATTTCAGATCCATCTCTTTCCTATGTCCTCCTATTTCCCATTAATTCTCACAGTAACATGCATTGATTGTTCTATTCTGGTAGTGCCAAGATCACCATGGCAGTACATCAACTATTTCCCTTAGGAAAGGCATTACTTCTTCCAGGAAGTGAAGAAAATAGGGGGGAAAAAAATTCCATTATATTTCTAAAACAATCTAAATTATCTGCTTCAGTACATGTGTAGACAGTACAGTGGAGCAAAGTCAAACCTGTTTTCTCTTGTTTCATAGATTTTCCATTATTGCACATCTTGATCATTTCTTTAAATGAAACTTCTGCAAGAAAACACCATACAGAATCGCTCTATTTCCCCATTTTGTATGATCAGAAAGATTTGGTATATAAACACCACTTCATCCTGAAACTGTACTAATCCACATATTATTAATTTAAATGTTTCCTCAATCCTGCTTAGAATGACTTTGGTAAAAGATCCTCTGGCTGTTACTCAACATGCTTATTCTGCTAATATTTTCATGATTATCCTATTCTCTCTCTTTTGGATGAGAATTAGGATTTATTCGTCAACTACTCTGGAACCTTCTCACCCTTTCAAATATCCCAGGGGGATCTTTCATAATTCTGTTACTGTTGCTCCACAGCTCTAGCTGTGAAAGCTCAGGCAAAGCTGCTTAGCAAATAAGTGAGCTCACTTTAGGGAAAAAAAAACAAAAAAACAAAGTAAAATTCTTGGATTCACCAGGCTTTTATATTTGACACATCAGTGCCACGTGTAATTTTGCCGGGGTCTCCAGTTCCTTGGCTTCTTTGCAGTGTCTGCGTCAGCAGAAATGGGCTGTCAACCAAGAAGTGACAGAAGCCATGGATCTTGCCCTTTCCTTTCTGTTGGAATGCATTTGTAAAGTCCTTTTAGTGAGGTTTTGTTATGTTTCTTGTGAGATGCTTTTAGCACTTACCCTGTTTAATACCCTCTGAGCATTCAAAAGTCAGCAGCTTTACATCAGGAGAGGTTTATAACAAGTGCAAACAGTGAAATGTTGCCATCTTTCCACAGCAGTGGCAAGTCCTTGGACCAGGACAATGCCTAGGAGTCATTAGTTGGGATGGAAGTGGAAAAGCTGCTGGTTTCATTCCGAGCTTTCTGGCACGATGATATTAAAAAGCCTCTGGCCACTGCCCCAACAACCAACAGTGCTTTGGCACTCATGTGTTCAAACAGAGCAAATGATGCTGCCCAGTAAAGCAGCATCTTCCTGTGCAGATAGAGAAATACACGAATCCCAAGAATAAGCATGGAACCACGGCTCAAAGTCCGTATGAAAACTGAATCCCAGCCAGCACACCTTGGTTGGTGGAGACCCCATCTGAAACATGGGGATGAAAGCGCCTCTGCTGTGAGGCCACAGTTAGTTCATGTTTCTGCTTCATCACTAAAATTGCTGAACATATTTCATCACTGGGACACATTTATTTTAAAAAATGGATAAATGCTTTTTGCTGCAACACCGTTAGCCCATTTTCAAAAGTCAAAATGGTTGTACATTCTGTTAATGTGTTGCTGGAATAAAATCATGCTGCACATTTAGGGCTGGATTACGTGGAGAGCAGCCAATACTTGTAGCATTGATTACGAGGTCTATGCCTAAGTAGTTCTCTTCCTGATTTATGAGCCAGGCATTATCATTCATTGAGTGACAGAGTAAGCTACTAGATTTGTTAATTGGACAATAAACCACACTTTCATTCTCCTCTTCCCGGGTTTTCCATTAAAAAGAGACATATCTAACATTTAATGAAATGCTTAAATAAATAAATAAACACAGAAGTGTTGAATATAAACCCTTCGCTTGTTTCAAGAGTCGTGTCTGGTGCATTTATTAATTAGTCTGGCAAAATGTAATTAAAGGACTGTAAACTCCGTGAGGAAGTTAACCAGCCTTGTAATAAATACCAATTTATAGGTAGAGTAGGTCAGCTGGTATTAAGTAAAAAGGTAACCTGCATAGAGGCTCATTTTTAGCAAGAAGACAATATAAATAAGTTATCATCATGAAAAATACAGCTGACCTTGCAGATCCAAAGGCAGCAGATTGCAATGTTTTCACAAGTTCATGTAGTTTTTTATCTCCTAGCAACTGTATGTCATTTACATATTTTACCACATCGAACATCTTAAAGAGATTTTCTGATGGCTAGTGTCGGAAAAGAGGCATTGTAGTGTAGCTCCAGGAAGACTGTTGTTTTTCATAACTGTGCTTAATCTCTTTATGGGAGGCTCTGAAGTGATATAAAAGGTTTCAGTGTAGGAATTTGATATTACAAGCACTTTCAGAATGTTTTTTGTGGTGTTTACAAAAACAGTGGGGTCTGAGTTCAAGAACTGGCACATCTACTTCTGACATCAGTCTAAGAGACACCAGTATAAAGTACACACATATACATAAATATGAAGTATATATATATATATGTATATATGTATATGTATGTATGTGAATATCAAATTACATAGCCACTTTCTATATCAGAAAAAAAAAAGGGCAGAGATTTTCTTCATTAAGATTTTTCTTTGTTAGTTCTGCTCATTAATTTAATTCTCTGATGGCTGCTTCAGCTAGCACATGAGGCTCCTAGCAATAGCAAGGGAAGGTGTCTGGAGCTGTTCTCTGGCACACACAGTAATGTTTCTGCCTAGAGTGTCAGACACGAGTTCAGCTGAACATTTTGTTTTCACTTGTATAGAAAATCTTTTGTTCTTGTACCACGAGTGGTAGTAGGTGGTAAAATTTCAGAAACCAGGACAAAGCCCAAGAAAATACTGGATGTAGAAGAGGGACCAAAATACATCAGGAGGACTGAGAGTTTGTTGTTATATCATCAGTCCAGTCTTCCCTTTGCTGTAGGTGGGAAGCAGAATGACTCCTTACAGGATCTGAGCTGCTGTGGTGAAGCAAGGGCAAGACAGATCCTCTCTCCCTGGAGCACATGGAAAACCACTGGAGTTCATTTGAGCCTCAGCAGCTGAGCCCATGAAATCACAAGCACTCTGCTCACTTAGAGATAAATCTGACACAATCGGCACTCGATGGCTAAAACTCAACTTTGCTCGCAAAGAGAAATGGTAAGGGATTTGAAAGCAGAACTCATGTTCCCAGAAGTTTTTCTGATGACTGTGGGCTGTAATCCTGGACAAAGGGAACAGGAGAGTGAAGACACCAGCAGCAAATCTCAGATCAGGTTGGCATCATCTGTAGAGAGCTAAGGACACAACTCAGGATTCAGCTTCATGGGCAGAAATGCAGGCATTGAAATACTGAGCTCTGGCTTTTCTCTCACTGGAAAGCTGGGCTGTCCTGCTGGAATTAACCCAGGCTGATCCAGAATCACTCCTTAGGTGCTCTGTAATCTTAATACTGAGCCCACAATGTGAGCATGGCACCTGTTCTGCCGTTAGGAGTTCGGCTGTGGTTGCTATAAATCACTCTTTGGCCCCACCAATTTTCTATCAATAGAATTGACTGTGTGCTCATTTCTCTCTCCCAGCAATTCTGTGTAATCAATTATAGCACCCCAGTCACAGCAGTTGCTTTGGGAAATTTGTGAAATGACAAGAGACCTCATGCAAGCTGTACAAAATTACCAATTATGGAACTACACAACCTTTTCTAGGATGCCATAATTTGTCGTTATTTACCCAAAAGAGAATGTCTAAACAGATCGGTTTCTCATCAAATGCCATTGCTCAGGGATCTGAAGAATATGGAAATGCCTGAGTTTAAATCATCTGTATGCCTGAAACAGCATAAGAAATTAGTTTCTTGAGCTATTTTTATGTTTTTCCTAGCTTAAAGCTAATTATGGTGAATCGTTAACTACTGACTTTTATAGCTAATCCTTGTATTGCCCATTTTTACCTTTGATGACATTTTTGGGATACGAGATTGTATAGACCACAAATACTCATCAGATAATGCAATTACCTGTTTCCAACATGTTCCCAAGCTTAGTCTTTCTCTGAAGAAAATACAACAAATTCTTTGATTCCTCCCACAGCCTCACCTTCATGGGCAGTGATTTTCCCATCATTTGGGACAGATGCACAATTCAATTCCTGCTACACATAAAATCCCCACCAGTCTGTGTGGACCAGAATAGCTCCATCTGCAATGCCAAGAGCTCTGCATTCCCTCCCTGTCATCAGCGAGGGGACAAGTCAGCTCAGACTGATCCCTGTCAGGATAAGATTGGAGGGACAAACCTGTTTTCTTGCTACATTTCAGCTGGGAACAAGTCAGGCCTTTAAACTCCAAAGGATGTTCTTCTGTAATTTCTTCGTACGGAAATGCAGATAATCAAATCTTTTTCTTGCCAGAGACAATGTAATTTTATGCTTTGATTTATTCTGAAGCATTTGATTTATAGTTATCCCCAGCCCCAAAGAGTCCTGTTGGAATTGAATAAAGCAGCAGATAACATCCCAATTAGAGTTTTCTGTGAGGAAATAAGATAAATAAAGGAAATTCTGCCAAAAAAGAGATTCTTGATGAAACCTGGGGCTCACAGGTGTTTTAGCACATGTAACTCTTGGTGACAGTGATAAAATACAGATAAAACTGAGAATGTAAACAGAAAAATATGTGGGTTTAACTCTGTGTGTGTATGACTCAAACTATGGAGAGATGCAGAAGCCTCGCTGAGTCTGCTTGAATTCCATGGGTGTGGGATCTCCTGCAGCTGCCAGCAGAAAATGTCTGGCATGGCCAAAGTTTGAAGACAGGTCTTCTTCTGAAATGGTTAATACAATTAAATAAGAAAATAGTTTTGGAGAGTGGAAGTGAGACAGATGATGGAGGTGGCACCTTCATATCTGAAGTGGGGAACGAGGACAGCTGGGCACAGCCTGGTCTCACATTGCTGTGTGACCAGCCTGAGCTGTGCAAGGCACTTCATATAATAGCAGAAATAATAATAAGATGCTCTGGGGAAGGAGATTCATGCTAAAAATGAATCCTGTCCCTGCAGTGGGACAGGGTGGCAGTGAGGGGGAGTGATGACTGCCAGGGCCATTGGTACTCTGCAAGACACAGGCATCAGGGGGGCGAGGGGGTTTTGAAGAGTTAATTTTGGCTTGTCACACACCAGACATTTATCCAAATCCTGTCCTTTGAATCTGTCTTCTGCATAGAAGAATAAAAGGACTAATCAAAGTGTGCAGAAAGATATAGCTGTGATTTTGGTTGCTCCTTCTCAGTAACCTTTCAACATTACTTATGACTCAGTTCACCCTCATCTTTATGTTCAGAAAGGCTTCACAATATTTTGTTTTTTAAGGAAAGTGAAAAGACCCTCTTGAAGTTCAGACAGGTGTGCATGAATATTGAGTGATTTGATTTAGATTGACACTTGGAGATGCTTTGGTAAAACTTTAGCTCTCTGAAACAAAAAATTTTGTTTCAATTTTTCAAGGAAACAATGGCAAAAATCAAATTCTGTGGAAAATATTTACCTGGAAACTTTACAAGTATTTCTTCTTTCAGCTGAGTTTCTGGGGTCCATGTCTAGGGGATCAGATTTAATATAATGTACATACCCTCCTTGTCTGTGCCAATACCACCATGGTAGTCAGGGGACCAAAGAATTAATCTAAGTCCATTAAAAAAACAAAACAATAAATAAATAAAAGAGCCTATTTCAGCTGAGGGCTGCTGCCTATAGCTGGCTGCAGAGAACAGGAGTCTGGAGCTGGAGGCAGGGGCAGAGCAGGATAATTGCAGGGATCCAGGCTGGTGTGGGGTCAGGGACACAGCAGTGGGGTGAGAGATGCTAGGCTCTCATCACCTGGGATGTGTGATCTACACAGATGCCAACTCACCTGTGTGTTGGTCTGCAGGTCTTGCTGGGCCAGTTCTCAAAAAGATAATAACTGGGCCTAAAATACTGGCTCATGCCCAAGCTGAAGTTTTAATTGTTTTGAGGTGGTGGATGTAAAATTAATAAAGAAGGCCAATTTTGAGCTTAATTTAAAGACAAGCCTTATCATAAGCCCTTGTCCTGCCTTGCAAAGGTAAGGCAGGGAGCCCATTCTGTTCACAGATGCAGCAGCGAGGCTGGGAGTATTTATTATGCAGTAGATGGTGGGTAATGATGCTTTAAGGGAGTGAATATAACACTTTTGAATTTTCACAGCTCTCTTTTTTGTTCTTTGTGGACAGGAAAACAATTAGACCTGCAAAGCTCTGTGGTGAGGCTCTGGGATAAAGCGACATATCAAATGCCTTTTCTCACGGGGAGGTTGAAGCCTTGTGGGTAAACTTTTAAATAAACAGAAGATTTATTCACAGTAGTTGGGTGCTTTTGTTCCAAACTGAAGGCATCCTTTTAATAAAAATTATCCAGTCCTTTCTTCCCCCGTGGGCTCTGAGGGTGTGTGTCCGCAGGGGCGAGCGCAGGGAGCGCGTTCCCTCTGGCTTTGGATGCCTCACAAGTCTTTCTGTGTGTGCCTTAATAGTCCTCTGAGGGAACTGAAGTCTCATTTTGTGTGACTCTGAATTTAAATCCAGGTCACAGAGATGTTAAATAGCAAATGACACATTTACTGTCCTGCCCAGCTGCCTTCTGTAATGCAGCAGGAATGCTTTCTGAGCAGGGACAGTATGCCAATATTAACTTATATGCAGGTTGTTTTATTGTGAAAGATAATGTTAAAAAATAAGGATAAAAAAAATCAAGGGATGTTGCTCACATTTAAATAGATACTTATTCCCTTTGAACCTTTTCTTCTGGAGTGCTAATGCACTTCTCTGAATGAAGAATTCCTAAAACATTAATGATTTTCAGTTCAGACCTTTACATTTATGTTTATTATACCAAAAAAAAAAAAAAAAAAAAAAAGACTATTAAAAAAAAGAAATATCCCTAAACCATTCTGGTTTCCAGGTGACCAGAAATCAAAATGATAATGTCAATATGCTATTCTAACTCCTGTGCTTAGTTAAAAACCCAAATTACCTCTTCAGTTTATGGTCCTCTCTGTAATATTCTCCTTTTGTGAAGGCACACACTTTATTTCCCTGGGAGGAAAGTGGTTTGTCAGAGGCTGCTGCATTATTGCATCCTTACAAGCAAATAATGAAGTTGGACACCTGTATTCTGTACAAAAAGGCTTTGATCAGGCAGAAGGAGAATGTGTTCCTGGGCATAAAAGGGCTCATCACAAGACAGAAAAGGTGGAGATATTGGGGTATTTGCTACACAGATGTCCTTTCTGGAATAATATTGCAAAATACCAACCCAAACAGCAGCTAAATGGACTTCTGACCAATAGATGGAGACAAAAAGTGATTTACTTCATTAAACAGTTTTGTTCCTACTGAGAAGGTCAGTTTACCTGCAGGTCCCTCTCTGGTAGTAAGTTTCTTCAAAGCAGATGGGTAGGTGTGTTTATTTCTTTTTTGTCCTTGTTGGTGTTTGGGTATGTTTTGTTTTTTTGTTTTTTTCGAATACTTAGATGAGGGATTTAGCTCTTCTGGTGGTTTCTCAGGTGCCACCATTTGTTTTCCCTTAATTCATAATGCTGTGGAGCAGCTTTTTGGGTTCATGACCTCAGGTTTGCTTCAGTTTTGGGACAAGAGTGAGCTAACAATAATTAGGCTTATCCTCTGGTTTGGTTTTTTTTTTTTTTTCTCTGTGCATGTGTCAGTGGTTTAAATTTAAAAGTTAATCTCATATTGCAGCTCACCCTCTATTGAATCTCTCTGCTTTCTAGGACTGTTACCCCCAGATCTGAGTTAAAACTTTCTTTTTCGAATCAGCAGTTACATGGGTTCACCCTTTTTGTATTTCTTAGGTCATCTAATTGCCATGTTTCAAAACTACAAATTTTCTCTCAAACCCTTATTAAGAACTGACACTGTTGTCTTATAAAGCTAATGTAGATTAATGTGTTCTAGAAAAAAAACAAAAACAAACACAAAAACTGCTAAGACCAGTACTGTTCTGCCATCTGTTGATTATGTTTTACTGTGCTGTAGTGAATCAGTACCTATTTCTAATCCTTGAATCTAAATATAATTTCAGTTTACTTCTGATTTCCTGAAACCCCAAATTACTGTGTTTAATTTATAAATTGCTTCTTATATATTCTGTTCATGGTTGGTGAATATAATTAACATTTTTTTGCAAAAAAACTGTACCTATAAATATCAAGGCCATGACACACATTATTAATTTTAAAGAAAAAATTACAAATGTTGTTGGTTTTACAAATATATAAATAGCTTTCAAAAAATGTGCCATAAATCTTCACATCCCCTTTCTAATAACTATAAATATATTTATTTTGTGTTCATTAGGAAAGGGATGTGGTAATACTGCAGTAGTATTTAAGTATCACAGTAGGATCAAGTTAATGAGAGCTGGAATCACTGTTGAGTAAGGAACAGCCTTTCTCATGCACTCAGCTGATTTCAGTCCTGTGTGAAGGAATTTTGCATCAAAATATAATTCCTATCCTAGGACCAAGGCAGTCTGGCAGCTCTATCTTTTCACTTTTAATTGCATGCCCACATAAACCAGTTTGGATTTCATGTGATCGTTGCTCTGCTCACAAGCTGGAGAACAAACCAACCCACTTCAATAAATTTGAGAAAGTAAAGGCAAGAGTAATCTGTGCAAAATGGGTTATAATCTGACTCCTTGGAGTGGCTTTTTGAAAACCTCACTGTGCCTGTGGTGCAAGTCAGCTGTTAGCCCTGCTCCTCTTGTTTAGTTGCTCCTGGTTGTTTTGGGTTTTTTAGGATTGTCTTGCCCTTTTTTCCAAGGCCTGGATCCCAGTATCTATAGGAAATCCCTGGTAAGCAAAAGGAGTTTACCTCCTACTGCTCATCTTTTCATAATTAACTAAAAATACGAGATTTAAACACAGAGAAACAATTTTGAGCTTATCAAACAAGCAACAGAAGTCCCTTAAACACAACTAGGTTTTTAATTACCCACTTACTATTGATCTCAGGCTTCGGTAATGTGCAGCAGCAGCAGCAGCAGCACATTCTTCTGCTGGGTAAGGATGTAAATTGGGAGAATGAAACATTTTCAAGTGTCTGACTCCTGTTCCTGGAGCTGCATTTTCCTGTTTTCTCCCTGGCAAGGATTTCAGATGGATTTTCTTATTTTCTTGGCTAGATGGCAGATCCTTGAAACCTTTCTTATCTGGCATGCACAAACAAGGCTTTTCTTCAACATGAAATATTCATAGAATAAAACACTTACAAAGATGTTAAAGGACATAGAACATTTAGTCCCAGTCCAAACCTTTCCAACTTCATTTAACCCCATAAGGATGGAATTCTCCTGGGAGTTACCATAGAGCAGTGAGTCAGAAATAAAGTAATAAGCTTCAAATTGTTGCTCATTTAGCCCTAAGGGCTAAAACCCTGCATGAGGGATTTCCTTAAAAATAACTGCAGGTAAACCCAACAGGCATAACTTGAGCAATGCAAAGTTTTAGCTTGTTTTCTAATGTACCTACACCCAGTTTTCTGAGTATTATCATGCTCAACTAAATTTGGCTATGAACAAGCCCATATCAGCTGGGATTTGATTAGGACAAGAAAATTAATTGTTACTGGGATTTAGAGTTGATTTGAGCCCACTAAAGAGAGGGTAGCCCTATATTTCACCTTGATTAAAGAAAAAAAAAATCCAGTCAGGTATTATACAATTACAGCAAAAGTGACATCATGATTTATTATGTCAAACCATTTCTTTCTTCTTACAGCACCACAAAGGTCAGTGAAAAACAAGGCTGCTGCATAAGATCAAGAAAGAAACTGGTAGTGTGAATAAAAGCCATGAATGTCATTTTTAATTTTCAGTGTCCCTGCTTTTGTGGCAGGGAGCCAGAGCATAACATTTCACTTGCTTTTTTTAAAAAAAAAATGTATTCACTGCCTTTTTTCAAAAAAGTCCAGCTCCTGATCCTGGTAATTTTTTATTTTTAAATGCTGTTTTGTGGCAAAAGAGGGGAGAAGGTTTCTTAGAAAACCTTGCAGTGGCACATGCTGGCACTGCCCTGCACTGTCATGGAAATTGTTTGTAATTCTTCCAACTGGTAGTGGGATTGAAAAGCAGGAAGAACACCAGCCACCTGTGCTAAAAGAATTTGTAAATCCATATTATCTATAAATTAAGAGCATAAGTAACAGAGGAAATGAATGACAAGCATCCAGCAGTTGAAGACACTTGTGCAGGTTTTGTTGAGTTCTTCTGAAATTAATTTCTCAGTTCTTAAGACCATTAGTAGTGTGACTTTAACAGAGTCTTGGTGACACAAAACTACAGAAGTCTTTTGATCCTTGAGTAAGTACCTCACTTTGATTACTTTTGTACATTTCTAATGGTAAATGTGATTATCTTTAATGTGGCAACACTGTCTTTAGGATGGAGAGCAGCTCAATTTTCCTGTTTCTTTTTTCCAAGCTTCCAGAATGTTTTATAAAGCAGCGTCTTTTCATGCCAGACACCGGAGCATGGTGAGCACATACACCAAAGATCATGGAGGTCAGTAGTCATTTTTCAGCTGACTGCAGTGATCTTTGATGTGCTTGGCAATATTTAACCAAGTTTTCAAATGCTGTTCTTCCTGCAGGTCAGGCTCAGAAGCTGCAATGCAGGAAGACTGAAACAAGTCAAATAAACCGATTGTGCTATAAAAACAAGTAATCAGCAAAGTGCTAGAAAATCCCATTTTGGCAAGAAAACACTCCAGCTTTGTTCTTTGGTGTTATGATGTGATGGAAAGCCCTCAGCAGTGCTATAAATTCATGTTACACGAATGTTTATCACCAGACCTCTATACATGTAGTGTATAATTTGAAACACAATCCATGCTCTTTTCTCACACATTTGTTGCTTTGCCTCTCACAGTCTAGATGTTTTTTACAGGAGGTCTCCATTTCCTACAGGCTTAGGTGATTCAGATAAATTAAAACAAGCCTCTCCACAGACAGTGTTATTTCAGGTCATGTGACATATTCCACTTTACCGCAGATTGCCTGTGGTGCACAAATCTGTTACTCGTGGTAACGAGTTCCTGTGTCCACCACTTTAATCTGTTTTCTAAAAAATGGATTTAAACCACGGTAAAAATGATTTATGAGGTTTACAAAGTCTTTCCACTAGTTTAGCAAGATTAATTTAAAATCATGCTAAGTCAAATAGCAACTTGTGGTAGATAAGACCTTATTCTTTCCCTATCTTACTCTTTCACATGTCCCTTGTTCTTATAATCTCTTATGACTATGTATATTGCATGGCATATTTCGGTATAATTTAACAACAAGAACTTCTGAGCTTTCTCCCTGGGAGCTGCAGGAAATGGCCAGATTTTTGAAAGAAGATAGTTGTAGCTTGCTGTTGTAAAAATAGTACTTGTAGTACCTAAAGCTCATGAAAACTGCCCACATGCCCAGTCAGCTAAATGTCTCAGTCTTTGAAATCCAGAACACAGTGATTTAATTTATGTTCATGTTTTGATAACTTGCTGAAACCTAAGTGACTTCAGCACTTTTGGGAAGGGAAATAGGTTGACTCCATAATATTGCTGCACAAATCCTGTGATCCGTGGGTGGGTACTTCATATTCAGAGTTCACACTCCTAGGGGTATTTGCACATGGAGTTTGTCTAGTTGGTGCCTGTGTGATGGGAAGAATGTGATTGTGGGACAGGAAATTACTGAATGGTTCCTATAATGGAAATAAAGAGAGGGCTACTAAATCACTGTCAATTGAACATAGCCAATTCTAGTTAAGCATAGTAAAAGGAAGTAATTTTGGAAGGAATCTTAACTTCAAGTTGTTGTATATAGTGATGTCAGTGCTGAAGAGAGCCGATTGCACCAGTTTCCAGCCCATTCTGTTCACATCCTGCATTAAGCCTGGCCTTTAATCCTGCTGCTGTCCCACCTCTGGAGATCAAGGGGCAGAAGGCCAAGGGTGGCCTCACACGTTATGGAAGAGGCATATTTGGATTCAAAAATGCTCAGGAAAGAGGTTTTCATTTACCTCAGCCAGAAGTGCTGAGGACAGGCTCTGCCTCCTGAATCCCACCAGTTAAGTTCACCTTGCAGGGGACACCTGAGAGGTGCTTTGTGATTTTTGAGGTACTGTGCAGTCTGTGGGAACAGGAAATTTGGAGCAGGCAATAGCAAGGATTGTGTAGGGAAAGTGGGAGGGTTGAACAGGTAAAATTGGGAATCTGGCGTTATGTTAACTGTGTGGTACCGGGGAGTAGGATGGATTAGCATCCCGGGCTTTTTTTTTCAGCATCTAAAACCAGGCTGTGATGCCCTTAGCAAAAATGAACACAATAATACCCAAACTATCCTCCAAACTATCCTATCAAACACTATTCAAGCAAATACTGAGAAAAAAACAAATTGAAAAAAATTCTGTGAAAAATATAACTCTTTTCCAGGAGAAAAATAAAAACAAAAGCAACTAAACAACAAAACTAACAAGCTTTTCAAAACTTCTTAAGTGATGCTCCACCTCCAGGCTGTCTGTGTGGGATTCAATAAGAGACTAACCTAAATATCAGCATCTACATGCAGCCAGTGTGTCTCATCTGCTCTGCCAGGGGAGTCTTGATGGATGAAGCCATAGAGCCCTGGGGAGTGGCTGCTCCATGGTGTTACTCTGCAAATTCCTGTGTCTCCACGTGCTGGATCTCCAGTGGCGATGGATTTTAGGCATCTGGCTCACAGACAGGCTTATGAATTCCAACATGGGAATGTAATGTTCTTTCACTGCGGCTTTCTCGCCATGACCTCAGCCAGCCATGCTATTTTGGAGCTTATAAACTTTTAACTCCATCTTAATGAAGTTGAGCTAGTAGAAAGTCCCATATAAATAATTTAATAATATGTCTGGATGAAATGGCTGCTATCTAACTGGTAGAATAACAGAAGTGATTAAATTAAATTCAATATACACATTAGCCACTGAACTACACAGCCATAAAAGAATGAAGAGTGTGGTCTAAAGAGTTGTCTCTTTTCCTCCCACGGCTTTATAATTATATCTTCAGGGAAATGCCACAGCTCAGCATTTAACGATCTGCCATCAGAGACATTTACGAGGAGATTTTCAGGGAAGGAGGGAGTTGAAGGTATCTTTTGTACCAAAAAAAGCAGTCATTGGATACTCTGGCAATCACCTACTGAGAGGAGCATTGATCCATATATTTACATATCACGTAGAGTTTATAATTCCAAGTTTTTCCTCAAAGAAAATCCACAAGATCACAATCTCCCTGGAATTGTTTGGAAAACAGATCATAAATCTTGGTCAAGGTCAATCTGTCACTGCCCTACAGCAGATTTGTATGGTTTGAGAGAGTCCAGCTGAAGAGTTCAGGACACTGATTGTGTTCCATGAGGAATGGCTCTGCCAAAACCCATCCCCTTTTCAACGCTGACACACAGGGTGCACTGGAAAAAGGGGGAGACATTTGCAGTGTAGGAAGCAGTGGAATGAAGTGCTCATGGCCCAGAGTAAACAAATGGAAAAAATTAGCAAAATACTTTTCCTAGAGCCAGACTATAAATCAAATCGAAATATCCTGAGTAGCTGTAGCTGGTATGGATATGGAGATGTGACTGTTACTTTGAAGGTGGCAACTTAAAGTCTGGATGATGACTAATGTGCTAAAAGCTCAGCATGCGAAACTTTCAATTTAAATACATACTCAATTTCCCAAATGGACAAGGAAAAGTCCAGGTTGTGGCTGTCAAGTGTTTTCTAGACATTTCAAAACATGGTTTTCATAACTACTCATCTCTAAAAGCAGATTAGATTGTCCAAATGAATTCTGAGATGCAGGAAAAGATCAAGTACCCTCAAGAAGAAAAAGACAAACTTAGACCTGTGAGTGTATTTATTTGAGTCACTGAAATGTTCAATAAGAGTTGAAGAAGTCTCTTTAATTAAGTTGCATGCACTCCTAATCTAGTGAGACAGGGATTTCCAAGGAGATATTGTCAGATTCCCAGTGAGGTGGTAACAACATCCACTGCTTTGTCATTTATAGTGGCCGTTTATCACTTCCATTTGTTCCAGCATAGGCGGTCAAAGACATAAATCACACTCTTCTGTACTTGCAGCAAAAATCAAAATACAGCGTGCTATTACATTTTATCCATTTTTAAGGTGTTAGCTCCTACCGACCTCGTTCATGGACTGGAGCCTCACAGAGTAGCTCAGCTGCTTGTGTGAGAGATGCTCTTTTCTTTTGAGCATCCTCTGCTGCAGCCCGTGAACAGGAGAGTCCCTCATCACTGCTGGGATTTTGCAAAGAGGGAATTACCAAAAAAAGCTGGTTTAATTTCAAGCTCCATTAGACACTGTGTTTGCCAAATGGAAGAAGACCAAATTGGCTGGAAATCTTGTCCTGAAACCTCTATGTTGGTATTAAAAATCAGAAAGAGTAGGTAGTAATAAACAGAAATCACATAATGTATCATCTGAATCACTCTCTTTAAATCACTTTGAGTATTTTAAGTTTTTTCTTGTGGAAATGTAAAGTATTTACTCTGGGACTATTGATTACAGAACTGCAGTACCAGCCTGGGATTTCCAGTACGAGGTTGTTGAAACCAGTATTTGAATGACTTGAAAGTAATTAAGCTATGTATAAATACATATATATATGTACATTCATAAATTTTCCTTCACTTTTCTTTATCCTTCTTTCAAAATATTCAAAATGCATGCATGACACTTTATGATGCAATTAGGGGAAGAAAATAATATAATTAATAAGGAGTAAAGCTGATTTTAATCCAATCTATTATTTTTGCCATGAATTTTAAGTGGCAAGGTTTTATTCCTGCATGTACATACTGAAGTGGTTGTCTACACACAGAGCTTTTCCCCCAGGAAGGTCTATGTTTAAGCCTCATCAGATGAATCATCTCTGTGATGCTGATGTGCTGTTCCTCCTGCAGATGTTGGGTTGTCACTGATGCTGGCACTAAGAGCCAGGTCCTGTTGAGAAGGCTGAGCGGTGGTTTACAATTTCACACATATTCAAATGACAAAGTCATGCTCAAGTTCTTACGGTTCAGAGAAAGTCATCTGCTTGTTCTATGTCCATTTCAAGTATATGTAGGGGAAGTTGTTGGCAGAGGCTGAACATGAGCCAGCTGTGGCCAAAAGGGCTGATGGCACCTGGCTTGTATCAGCAGTAGTGTGGCCAGCAGGACCAGCACAATGACCCTGCCCCTGGACTGGGCAGTGGTGAGGCCACACTTTGAGCCTTGGGTCAGTTTTGTCCCCTCACTACAAGAAAAACACCGAAGGGCTGGAGGGTATCCAGAGAAGGGAACAGAGCTGGGGAAGGGTCTGGAGCACCAGGAGCAGCTGAGGGAGCTGAAAGGCCTCAGCCAGGAGAAAAGGAGGCCCAGGGGGACCTCAGTCTGTATAGCTCCCAAAAAGGAGATTGTAGTGAGGGGAGGTCAGTCTCTTTTCCCAGGTAATAAGCATTAGGACAGGAGAAAATGGTCCCAGGTTGTGCTGGGGGAGGTTCAGGTTGGGTATCATAGAAAATTCATTCTCTGAAAGGTTTTCAGGCACTGGAATGAGCTTCCCAGGGAAGGCGCAGAGTCACCATCCCTGGAGGTCTATAAAAGGTGTGTAGATGTGGCACTTGGGGACATGGCTCAGTACTGGGCTTGGAAGTGCTGGAGGAATGGTTTGATTCAATCTCAGATGGTTTTTCCAGCCTAAATGATTCTCTGATTCAGTGTTCAGTAATTAATGTAAGAAATATCTCTCTGACTGTACTTAGAAGCAGGTCGGGTCTCTGCTCTGATGTATGGGTTCAATTGATCCAGCAGCCAGAGTGATGGATAAGGAGTTGTGTGAACTCATCCCTGCAGGTTGGGCTGATGCTGTTGGCTGTGGCATGGGCCCCAGTGCCATTTGAAGGCCTGCCAAGGCCAGGAGTAGCTGTCAGGCATCTGAACTGCATGGCTCTAGTCTCTATTTTAAAGTTTTTCCCCATAAGACCTATTACCAGAATTGTCAATATTAAAACTACCTGTAGTTTGGAAAATGGGGATCCTGGGGAGGCAAGAGTGATGCAGGATCCCAAGCCACAGTCCCATCGTGGGGCAAGGGGATCTCAGCCTGGAGGTGTTGCCACATATAAGGTAGACAAGACGAGCAGGAGAGTTAAATTGGTTCAGTGGATCAGATTTAACTTGAATATGATGTAAAATGGATATACATTTGTGTGCTTTGTTAGGAAAGATAAGATCAATTGCCAGAGCCAGCCATGGGTGCTGCACTGGACACCCACGTGTGGTGTGGATGTGCAGTGCCAGCAGCAGGCTGTGTCCTGAAATGCCGGAGAGTGAATGTCAGCTCATTCCATCTCTGTCAGCATGGTCCTCCCCCACTTCATCCCCTCAAAAGAAAGTTTTAAAGGATGTGTTAAAGAAATGTTTTTAGGATTCAGTGGAGGAAGTGTGTTCCTGGGTATCTACGGGCTCTGGTTTAACCCATGGCTCTCCAGGCAAGTTTATTTGGAGTCACCTGCAGTGCCAGGGATGGAGCATTTAGTTCTTATTGTGGCTGGTAATACAGTGATTGCTCTGTGACACAGGAGAGAAATAGCAGAGTGCTGGGCACTGTTGAAAAAGTCAGTGTTTACCATGAGGTCAGAAATCTGTAGCTGGAGCCAGATCCCTCCTTGTCTGTCACTTAAATTTTGTATATCTTCGTTTTGTGTTGAGGTGTGTGTACATAGATATATGTATTCCTCTCTTTCTGTGCATGTATATCAAGGTTAGTAAGGAAGGAAATTATCATAGTCTCATATAAAGAACTTTTAAATAAATATTTTTCCATCTGAGTCTAGCATGAAACAAGCAATTCTCACCACTTTAGTGCTTAATTTTTTTTGAAGATCTGACGGGTGGTTTTGAGAACGTGCTGCATACATTGGTATGTTTGCATTTGTCAAATCCTTTGGATGCCACAGGGAGACAGGAGACTTTTACAGCCAGGAAAGAGCAGCTCGTGTAGTCTTCCCTACAGAAGCCTCCTCTCCCATAGCAGTGATTTCTACTTCCCAGGGAGCGGAAGACAGCACACACTGCTCGGCTTTATTGCGAGGCACTGCACCAGCTGAAGAAATGGATCCACTCATTCAGGACAAGTAAGCAAATTCAGCTGGCTGATGAAAGGAAGCCTAGACAACGGTGTTCAAACACTCGCTCCCATTTCCTCCCCCCCGTCCCCAGATGTCTGGTTTCAGTTTTAAAACATAATAACATTTCATTAAGGAGTCATAGCAACCCCTCACTAATTTGTGAAGAGTACATCGTGAGCTACATTCTGTACTTATCAACATTTGAGCACTTTAGATCTTGTTTCATCTCATTAGTGGATGTTTATGGGACCTGAGGGTTTCAGCACTCTCTGACAGCTGCACCACCAGAGATGTCATTTCAAAGAGGTGAATATTTAAATTGCTGGTTCTGGGAAAATTTAGCCAAGGGATGGCATTTACAGGAAACAGCAAACCAGAAGAATGTGTCGTGTTGGAAATTGCTTGATGTTAACCTCAGAAAGAGCAGGAATTCTGCTCTCCCACTCTGCTCCCCTACTTTACTGGATAGAAGCCTTTTTCCCCAAAATACTCCAGTTAGGTTCATGCAGGATTTAATTTGTATGAAAATAAGTGTTCTTTTCCTCAACTAAATCTATTAAGCAGTGCACCATTTAGTAAACTGTCAGTGGCATCTGTTGGAGAAAAGGCAAATAAAATAGTGACGCACAGGGAGATAGTTTTTCCAGATTATTGATATGTAGTTTCACAAATTTATGAAAAAATTCCTATGGCACATGATTTATTTGGAAATAAATCCACCAGTCTGCTTTTTGTGGCTTTGTTGCTTTTCTTCCTCACCAGAACATAGGGTTTTCTCTGAAATGCACTAACAAATAGGAAAAACAAATGTAAGTGTGAATGAACAGTGTGATGTAAATGATGGAGCAGGAAATGGCATCTTAAATTTGTTTACAGTATGCTGTAAGTCAAAGCATAGGAAACTAACATATAGTTGATAATCATGTTAATTAGGAAATCACAGAAAAAAACCTGACACTTGTGTGATAATTGCCTTATTAACACTGCATAGACTGTATTAATTTTTCCAGGATTATTGTGGAATTCACATTCACATGTGCTTTTGCTAAAATGGTGGGGATTTGTTTCATTATAGGTGGAGCCTTGGTGCTATCACTGGGAGAAGACAGCTGGTAAGGTCCTTAAAAATTCCTGCCAGGATGGAAATGCAATGAAGATCAATATCAGATCTCATCTGAATAAATATTCCTGAATAGTACAGTTGCTACCTGGCAAAGTGTGCTTATGGAATAATAACTTTACAAATTAGAAATCTCTTGCCTCATTCATCAAGTGTAAATACACTAACACTGCATGAGTGTGTTACCAACTTTCATGCATGAGTTGCTGGGCGCCTTGTGGTTTTGATGGGAAATGGGAAACTGAGGGCACTCTGAGGGGACTTGGATTTGGAAGGAAAAAGGGCAATATTTTATTTCAAAAAGCTGAAGTACAGATAGAAGCAACACCAACACTTCTCTTCCAAACAGCCAAACAAGCTGCTAAGTACCAGCACATCATCCTCCAGGAGCCTGGAGCTGCTGGAACTGTCAGAGGACCCAGCAGCAAGGCTGCAGAACCCTCTGTTTTGGGCTGCCAGGGATGTGGCAGAGGATGCACTGCAACTCCGTTATGGGGCAGCACCGGCACGTCCTGCATCTGCAGCTTTCCCCTCACTCACCTGAATACAAAGTACTCTGCAGGTGCTGGATTTGGAGAAGGTGAAATTGCTGCATTTAGTCCACGTCACACATTTCCAGCAGTTAGCTCAAGCTGACACCGGTAGCTTTGCTGTGAGGACCCTGCTAACTGGAACCAGCCCAGCTCAGAAGCTGTGTGCCTGCTGGAGTGGCCGTGCTGGGAACCAGGCAGCAGCTGAGAACATCATCAGGCTCTAGTGCTTGTTCCATTTTATCCGTGTGTCTTGATTCCTTTCTTCAGCTGTACTTACACAAAGGTAAAAGCTGTGTTCCTAGATCTGTCTGGCAGCACAGCCTTCCAGGTTTTTTGTTTTTTTTAATGTTACTTGAATCAAATTGTTTCCCTTTTTGCCGTGCAGAGCTGAGTGTCATTCTGCCTCTGGAGCAGAATGGCAGCATCCGCACACACCCACACTCATGCCATTCCTGTAGCATCCTTGTGGAGACATCCAGGCTATGGGCATTGGAACAGCTTGAGAGATCCACAAGGAACCTTCCCAAATGGAAGCTGAAGGCTGTAGTCAGTCCCCTGGCACGATTTGGGATAAAATGTACTTTTTTTCTCTGATCAAGATGTAGACTTGATAGGAACAGTTGTAACTCTGCCTGCAAGCAAAGCATCCTGTTCCCATTGTGGGCTTTCAGTTTGAAGGAGGATCATAAGGAAAGGGAGTCAAGGAAATAATGACAGAAAGGACTAAGATTTTAGGGAAGGTTTGTACATCTCTTCATCTTTAGTCTTTTGCTGGGGGTTGTCACAGGTTGTCTAATAACATTTCCTTCCAGAACTGGACAATTCTGTCACTCTGACTCCATGGCCTGACATAAATTTGCTTAGGTGAGCAGCCTCTGAGAGGCTGAAGGGAAGATGCTCTTCTCTGATATTTTTAGGGAGAAGAGAATTTGCTGCAAGAGCATGGATAACCTAAAGGGACCAAACATTAAATTTTACCTTGAGCTTATATCGCTTTTTGTCAGGTATTTTCAGTAGTCCAAGGCAAGTTAACAGAGTTACTTCTGGAGAACAAGAGGGCATCAAGGCTCTGGACTGACTGCTTTTAAAAGCTGTTTTGAGGACTTTTCTTTGGCCAATATCCTGCGTGTGTGGAGTGTTTAGTCCTTGGCAGCAGCCAGTGATTTTTGCTCTTGTTGGCAGTTGTGTCACCTGATGACTCAAAAGGGATTTTCTCCCTTCATCTCTGCTGGCTTCCTTCTGTTCTCAAAATCACACCTCTCTCACTTTCCTTTCCCTGTGTTTTTCCTTGCTCAGTCCCTGGTGTGTGCCCTCTGGAGTTCATGATGGGTCTGCTGAGCTGTCCAGGGGCTGAGAGGATGTTTCCAACAGATGCCTGGAGAATCATAGGAGGAATGTGCTCCAGATCTGTGGTGCTGGTGGCTGTTGGGAGGGCAGGGTCTGTCCTGCACCTTGAGGTGTCCAGATGGGAGAAGCCAATGGGCCTTGCTGGTAGCCAACACTCTCTTCCCTGCACAGAGAATCCCACTGCTGGGCTTCTGCTAGGAAAGATTTATAACCCCTTCAAAAGTGCTAATAAAAAATATTTTGTAGGTAAATTTGCCACACTTAAAGCATGACTTCTTATCTATAATCACATCTTAATCTGCTTTTGCAATGTCTGCCTTTGTCCAAAGCATTTGTCCTTGGCCGTGGTCCATCCAGTGCAGCATCCTGGCTGATGGATTTGATTAAGTAGATGACTTACATCGTCTTTACTGGGTAGTGATACTCTGATCTGGACACCAGCTCAGCAGACACTGAGGTGTTTTACTGGAGTCAGGACATGCAAAAATGTATTGCTGGACTGCCTTAGACAAGGTCCTTTGGTGAGCTGAAAATGGAGAAGGAGCAGGAGTTGCCTCAGGGGTGTGATTGACTGTTTCATTATGAATCAACTGGAGCCACAGAGATGTCACAGTGCTGAAGCTGCTCCCTCGCCTTGCGTTGCAAACACAGCCAAACACAGGTTTTTTCAGTTGTTTTATGATTTTACCATGTTGATGCTGAGCAAGGGGAACAGGCACAGATCTCATTTCCTGTTGTTATCAATAGCAGTGACAGTTCATAACTCCCCAGTGAGTCAGATAATACTTCTGTTCATTTTTTACTTTCATATAAATGAACCAAAAGAACTGGCAATAAGCACACAGTACACAGGAGTATCCTCATGCACATCACGTGCAAAATTTATACAGTGATTGCAGTAGTAAAAACAAGGGAATATTCCAGTTTAAATCCACTCTCTACTTTGATCTGGCTCACCTACATGGCAAACAATATTTCTTCTAGCTATGAGATAGATGTCACCTTTTATAAAGAAATGAGGAAAACCAGTAATTGTTCCAGTCAACGATGACATTTGTCATATCCCATTTAGTGAACTCAATCTCTTGTTCACAGTGGTGTTTGTGAAATCCTTGATGTCTGACACATTGACTGGTCTGTGTAAAAAGCAGAAATGCCTGACACTTGCTGCAGAACAAAGTTTCCCAGCAGGTGTACAACCTGCAGGTCCTTCAGGGCCACATGGCGAGAGTTTCTTGAGCTGCAAACCAGAGGATGCATGGAGGGGGATGGGGGAGGCCTCATCCTGCCACATCCATCTCAGGAACTGGGAACTCCCTGCAGGTCCCATGTCTGGGCAAAGCCTTAGAGCTCCCATTGTCCCTTATAGAGAAAACTGTTTATCTAAGGCACTGCCTCTCAGGTTAAAAAAAAAAAAACAAACAAAACCACTAATATATAAATGCTGGGATTTTGATTTAATAATATAACTGACTCAATTGATGTTTAATATCTCATTCCATGCTGAACAGAGTCCCCAAACTCATATTGTGCTGCTTATCTAAATAGCAAAATACATTTCTTTTCTGGTTTAAAGGTCTAGTAAGCAGATATTAGCTGATTTTAAGATACATGTACTTCATGCTCTGGTGTAAAGAAATTGTATTCTTCCCAGTTCTGTTTCACTGCAGCTCTACAGAGCAATGTTTCTTCTGCTCAGATTTTTTCTTTTTCCCTTTAAATGTTTAATCTGGGGATGTCATTTGACGTCTCTCCATTTAGGGCAACAGTACAAGTCATGCTGTGCAATGTACGTTTTACATGGTATTCTGCTTTCACAAAAAGCTAATGAACATGAGCATTTGGGATTCATTGGAAATGGTCTACTTAATGTGGTGCTTCTGTAGGAGATATAGTCCTTTCCAAAAGTTACTGCTTCTCCAGTCCTTGCAGCTATTCCCGTCAGATACACAGGGGAGCACTGGCAAGGACATGGAGAACACTGTCTTTTTTTAGTGCCAAAATGACTCTAATCGATCTTATTTATTCTTTACACTAACATTCAACAGGAAGAAAAGCTCCAAATTCAGACTTGTGGCAGCAACTTCATTAGGGCATAAAGAATACAGAGAACTTCAGTGCTTGGGACACTTCTAAAGAGACTTTTCAGAGCATTTCCATGTCAACCAGAGTTGATCTTAGTCTTTCTGAAGCCCACAATGACTTTCCTATTAAATGCACTGGCTCAGCATTGGCTGTTAATAAAGGAGGGTGATTGTCCTTCATACTAAACCTTTCAGCCCAGATCACTGTAAAAGTGGTATTAGTGTGATTAAGAAGATCCAGGCCAAGACTATTTAACTGCTTAATCTTAGAAATGAGATAGCACAGATTGCAGTGTGAATGCCTGGCTGCAAGATCAGCACAAGAGGTGCTTTAAAGAAATATGGGTGTGCAATTGTCTTGCCTTTTCCTGAAAAACACCAGATGAATGTATTTGGGCCACTTTTACAGTGGAAACAGCAAGATTCCCCATCCCTGGAAGTGTCCAAGGTCAAGCTGGATGGGCTTGGAGTAAACTGGGACAGTGGAAGGTGTCCCTGCCCATGGCAGGGGATGGAATTGGATGGTGTTTAAGCTCCCCTCCACCCTAAACCACGCTGGAATTGTGCCATGCAGACTGACCAAATCATCATCTGCTGGGAAGTTTTCTGGGTCCCTTTCAGAGGGCATTTGGGGGACAGAAGGACAACTCAGCAGTTATGTGGCTACTGTGCCCTAAAAAGGGAGCAGATCATGGCTGGTCTTCTGCCCCCTTGAACCAATCATTGTTGGAACCAGCACAGTTTTAGGCTGGAAGGTTTATTAAACCAGTCCGACTTTTCATCCACTTTAGATACCAAAGCTGAGTGCTGCCAGCTCCCTAATGAATCCCTTGTTCTTTAATGTATCAATCTTGATAATTCCTCTGTGAAGTTAGGAAAAGCACAGAAATTTTAATTGTGGCATTAAAAGCCACCTAGATCCTTGTACTGAGATCCAAAGGTACCTGTGAGATTTCTAAAAATTCTCCTATCAGGAAGTCTGACGGAACTGAATCTGCTTCCTTTTCATTACAGACTGCTGCTGTAATGATTCAAGCATCTTCTCCTCATCAGGGACAGTGTATTTACTGTGCTATCCATTAGGGAGATGATTGCTTCTGGAAGAGATGCCAAAATACCACTGTTTTTGATGTGCGAATGTTCACAGTCACCTGTATAAATAGCAGTAGGCTGCTGGAGAAAACTGTATTGATGCTTTTTGCTTTTGCTTCTGGGATTTGGTTTATTTGCCTTTCATGATCAGTGAGAATTGTTGTAGAAGTGCTTCCCCAGAACAATGCTGTGAGGAGCAGGGGGGCAGTGGGCGAGCGCCAGGGTCCTGAGGGGACGAGCTGTCAGATGGAGCTGATTTCTGTCTGCAGCTGTGAGCTTAATTTAAAAAATATTCTGTGTCTGCACTGGGTTTTATTTCTAGAGCCATAGTTTGAGCCGGAGGAGGGGCAGGGATGTGAGAAGTGTTATCAGTTATTGTTGCCCTGCACGCTGCTGCACCAGAGCAGCAATAGATGCCGATGGATTTCCGGTGGATAATTCAATAGCAACTTTCTTCTGAGCACTGCAGCGTGGGAGACTTTGAAAGAAAGAGGTTAAGAGACAAGTAAGTAGGATTGGAGTGCTATTATTACAGCTATTTTTCTTTACTTCTAATACATGTCATCCTCTTTTATTAGGAGCTGACTGTTGAACCAGAAAAACTGATGCCACAGTGTACAAATGATGTCTAGGCAAGGAAGGATCACTGATAAGTGATCTGTAGTATATTGACCTTTCAGAAAAAAATTGAATAAAAATACACATGCTTTGTGACTTTCAAAAGTAAAAGATCACCTGCATCCTCTCATTGTGCACAGAGAGCATGAGTATCTCCAGCAATGGGAAACAAAGCCACCACCATCCCCACCGTAACCTCCCAGCCACAGGAGCAAGGACAGCAGGCATTGTGTCTCACAGCTCCTGCCATACCAGGGAGCTGCAGACAGAGCTGGGAATACCAGAGATGTCACATTTGAGTGAATTCTTCCCATGTCCCATCTGCACAACCCTTAAGCTCTTCATATGCTATTCAAATATCAATTAATTAATGTTTGCTGTGGTGTGTGATTTAACCATAATATTCAGGGCTTCTTTGTTCACTTAGCAGCAATGAGATGTCACAGCAAGATCTACTGAGAGACTGAGTTGACTGAGGTCAACTTTTAAGCGCAGTTTTGTGAGCTTCCAGTGTTTTCCTGTAAATTTGTACTGCCCTCTCCCAAAATCACACTCTTGTCTTTCCTGCTTTTCCATACCCATGGTAACCCAGCCTTCCTTTTCCACATGTGAGGACACTGTGTTTGTCTTAAACAGTAATTTTTCATAGGTTAGAGTTTGTAAGCACCTTTTTTTTTTTTTTTTAATCTACCATTCTGTTTAGATGCATTTGATGTGAAACCCACCTACTTTCTTCTCCACTAACGAGGTTTGTGCATCCTGCTCTGCAGAGTCTGTTCATCTCAGCATTCTGGGACTCTCGACAGGGAGATTTCGGTTGAGCCTGTGCTTGGCTACAACAGGGAATCTGGTGGGGAAAAAAAAAACAGTCAGCCATCTGGTTGCAGCTTGGTTACATCTCATCTTTCTGGTACATTATGAAAGAATTCTCTTAGAGCAGAATTTACAGCAGTGGAGGTGTTCTAGACCAGCTGAATATAGCTTGGTTTTGGTCAGACTCATGCCATTCTCTAATGGAACCCAAACATGTATCTACAGAGAGAAACTATAGATGATAAGGCTGGGCATGAGCTTGAAAAACTTGTGAAAGTTCTGCATGTGGACATTCTGTAAGCAGAGAATACACTCATACATACATACACAATTATATACACTTGAATCAGCTCTCCATTGAGGATTGTAGCTGAGTAGATTGGTAAAATAAGGCCTTTAAACTCTCCATTTGTACATGAGTGACTGATTTCAGGCTGTGTGTCCTCACAGGGACATCAAGTGCCTGTTCTCAGGAGCCTGGAGGAATCTGTGGATATCTGAGTTCTGGGCTGGTGTTCCCTGGCTGCTGGGGGAGAAAATAATTTACAGAGGAAACAGCATTCCTCAAAGGAGAGACAGAAATTTAAAAAAAAAAATAAAAAAATGGAAGTGCCCTAAATTGTCTAAGCATGTGTTTTCTTCTTCTATTGCTTGTGGTCATCAGGCAAATTAGGACAGAGCTGTAACAGACACTTAGGAAGAGCTGATTTCCAGAGAGTACCATGTACCACACTGCCAGGTAATTTGGAGTTCCCTGATTTCTCTTGATGCTTTTTCAGTTTCTTTTTCACACACTTTATCTTTGTTTGGATTGAGAAGGTGGGGACAAGAGAGGAAGGAACAAGCCCAATGTCACTTATGAATTTGACTAAGATCTGAGCTTTGTGTTCTGCTAGAAAAATCAACCACCTGAAGCATTAAAAGATGGATTTTCTTTTAAATGAATTAGGTTGGATTTTGCTTGATGTTCCACATCACAGAACTGTCAGTCTTCCTTCTGTGAACCTGGAAGCTGTCGGTCATATGGAACTGAAGGCCCTATGTGTGTGAGGGTGGTGGAATATTTGTATTTTGACCTTCAACAGCTGTCCTTTGAGTAACACAGAATAAAAGTGCTGAGGTCTTGTGAGAGACCAAGGTCTCTGGTGAGATCTCTAAAGTAGGGCCAATAACCCTGTTTAAGGAAATTATCTTTCTCTAAGCAGGGGCAAAAAACTGGCAAGGAGACTGGGAGGTTAAGGGGAGCAAATAAGATGTAGAGAGTGAAAGGAGAGCCTGGAGGATTGTTATCAGGTGAGACTTCACTCAGCCTGGCACAGATGGCCTCTGAGTTTTGGCTGAGGAACAGCTGGAGATGGCACTGGAAATCTGAGTGATTCTTTGGCCTGCTGTGTAGGCCATTCTGTCATGTTTGCCAAAACTACTACACCTGGGGAAGAAGAAAAGCTTTTTCTACATGAACACTCCCTATCAGTATGTTAGGTGAGTGAAAATTACCTGGCAGGAAAGGTCTGGGGTAATGACATTTTGTAAGGTATTGTCTCTTTAATAAAGTGAAATTAAGAGCTGATTAATGGAATCATCACCTAAAGCAGCAGCAGCAGAAGGTCCTGACACCTCCACGTGTGATCCTTTCCCAAGCTCCTGCCACAGAGGAGGTCTGAGAGCATCTGAGCCATTGCCACACTCCAGGTGGGAATGCAGCTGTGCCAACAGCTGGGTAAAAAGGAGAGAGCAGTGGCAAAGCCCAGCTGTTCTTCTGGACACTGCTGGAACTCTCAAGAGCAGGGAGGTTAATCAAATGTACAAATTCTGCAGGTACAGAGGAGACCACAGGGCAGTGGTGACTGTTCCCCTAGGGCATTGCAGAGTCTGACCCTAGAGCTTCTCACCTTCCCTCCTGAGAGAGCCACAAAAAAATGCAGCCTGTTAATTTACTTCAGAGACTGTAGTGTAAAACGAAGGAAGAAATCTAAGCCTCCAGGGTGAGAATTTTAATCTTCAAGTTCAATTTAGACTGTTGCTTAAAGTATGCACTGAAATAGTGTTACCTAAGTAATTAGCAAATTAATAGCTCACCACGTTGTGCAGAAATGTCAACCCCTACAAATGTCATTGCTATTTCTTTACAAGCTCAACTTTTCATTTTTTGTACCAATAATTTTGTCTCCATTGAGAATGGGCTGTTGAACTGCTGATTAATGGAACAATGTTTATAAGAAGGCTGCAATTTGAACATTTTGAAGACAGCTTAATTGGCAGTAATTGACACTTAAACAATCTGCATACATGAATATGTTTGTTTGTGAAGGTGATGTTCTCCAGGCTGACAGAAACAGGGGTGCAGCTTGTTGTAGAAGAAATAACAGGACATTTTATTCCCCTTTACGCCACACTGACTCGTTCTCCATCCTGTGCTCTGGGATGCAAAACTCGTGGTTTGCTGTAGGAACCCAGTTTCAGGGCTGGGGCAGACTGGTGAGGAGTGAAAGTGTGGATTGTGCTTCAGTTTCTGTAGAAATCTGCTTTACCACTGCCAAAGGCATCCCGGGATCTGGTAGCTCAGCAAGGAATTCATCTCTGTTACAGAGTGCACAGCACTACAAAAAAAAAAAAAAAAAGCAAATGAATAATGAAAATACTGTATTGCACTGCATTATATGTACCAGAAAAAAATGCAAAATGAGGCATGATTTCCATTCTGGTACCTGTCATTTAAAATTATTTACCCCCCAGTTAGCACTCGTTTTTTGTTTGACTGGATAATTAGATGGTGATTTCGTTTTGTTAGAGTAAGTGCAACAAATTGATCACATTATTTTCAAAATGCTTTGCTTTCTTAAAAGTAATTGAAATGCTGGAGCTAGAGAACCACTAATATTTAATTTTATCGATACCCATATTTACCTAATTTAAAGTATTACATAAACTTTTTAAGAGTGAAAATATATGATGAGATGACTTTTGATGCTCATAAAAGTAAAGTGGGAGTGGGGTTTTTTCATAGATTTTCTTTTTTGAGCTAGACCTCTTTATAATAAAAAGTCTCCTTAAAGAAGTGTTTGAAGGTTACTGTGAGATCACATAACTGGTTGGTAACTCCTTTTTCAGTTGTTTTATCCTAATTAAAATCCAGAATGTTGTTTACTGCATAATATTTATTTAATTGAGGTTTGCAAAACCCCAGTAACAATTTACTTTTATTGTTTCAGCAGTTCAGCTTAGCTTCATTTTGATCACACAAGAGCTACCAAATAAACAGTTCATCTGCATACCAGAGATTGTTTTATTTTTCCTGGTGGGAATTTTTCCTTAAGGATTAACTCTTTCTGCAGCAACTTTGACATTACTGTAATTACATGTCATATATAACCTATCACATCACTAGGAGGAAAAAAATAAGAGAAGCAGCCATTAATTTTGCTCATTCAAATCGTGTTTGCTTGTGAGAAGACAGGCTATTATTTCTTCTTACAAAAGCCATAATGAGAAATTTTCTAAGCTGATTGTTCAGATCAAGCAAAGGGCAATGTGCAGTTGATCAAAGTCCACCCAAAGTCTTGAGCCTGGGAGTATTGAATGGGAAAACAAATGTGGTTTTTAAATCCCATAAGATTTAGGTAGACTCTGGGCATGGCTCAGCTGGGATTTTTTTATAAGAAAAAAAAAAAATAGGGCTAGATTAGCTGGAAAGGTTAAAATTCAGAAAGAAAAAAAAAAAAGGAAGGAAAACAAACAAACAAAAAATCTCCAACAACAAAAAATCCCAAACAAACAAACCCAGGAGTATCTGTTGTAGGAATTCATACCTTGAAAAGCACCGTTGTATTTTATACAGATAAAATCTTTTCTTGCCTAGAGTTAATGCCACTTAAATTGGTAAGTTAATTTGATATTCCCTTTTTAGAGACTATTTCCCTCCTACGCTGTTAGCACCTTTGTTTCCCCACATGCAGCACCAGGAAAATAACAAGCAATATGAAATTTGTTAAAAATATCACTCAGCCTGATGGCCCTTAGTTGATTCTATCCATAATCTCCGTGGGTAGACATGCCATTTCACAGGATCTGATCAATAAGGCGGCAGCAGCAGCCTGGGAGCTCCAGCAGAGTGTTAATAAATCCCACTTTTCCAGGAAGCTGTATATGAACTCGCGTTGGAGTTTGGTGAGCTGATCAATGGCAGGGTTGGACTCAAAAGTGAAAAGGCAGAGAAATTATTCCTCTCCCACAAGCAGCAGTGCCATGAGGAATATGAGAAACTTTATTCTGTTGTAGGACTTGCTGCACCAAGCAAAGTGTTCAAGTATCAACCTCCAAGTTTTGCTGGTGCTTGACTGTGTGAAAGTTACAGGAATAAGTTAACGTGCCATATGTCAATCCCAAATAATTACTGCCATTTACACAGGCAGAGAAGAAGGGGAAAGTATTTCACATCACAGTGAGCTCTGGGGAGCTGCTTATCCCTGACTTTCTTCATCAGAGAACAAGTTTCAGCTGCACAATCCCTTAAAAAGAGGAAACAATTCTAGGTGTTCCTAAGTGGGTTTTTCCATGAAGAAGCTATGCACTGATGGGAAAGGGTGAATAGAAAATGATGGCTCTTCATTTCTAGTCTGTCTCACAGTGCTGCAGTTGTGCCCTGGCCTGGTGCTCCCAGGTCTGCTGGGACAAAATATCAAGAGATAAATTGGTGCAGCTCTGCCCGTTGGATCATGAGAACCATTCCTCTTCCCACTACCCTTCTGCCTCATTCACTTTGTTCTTTTTACTTTGTTTTATCTACCCCAATTAAGTATACAAAGATTAACCAAATCCAATGCTGGAACTCACAATGAATGTGCTGTGTGTGTATTCTAAGGGGAAAAGGTGAAAAACCTTTGCAAGCAAGCTGAAGTAACAGATGGAGAACCACTAAGTTTGCTCTTTCCTCAGTTAGAAACTTCCTTACCCATGAAAAGGCTCAAAGGACAGCACAGATTTTAGACTTTTTGGTTAAAAGGATGTGATATCACCATTTCAAACACTACTGCATTCGAAAAGGAGCGATGGAAATGTTTCCTCTGGGTGGAGAAGGGCTCTACTGAGGGAGTTTTCTAGGTGGTGATAGTCACACACTGGGATGCATCTTGTATCCTGTATCCTGATGGAAAAGTTCATCATTCTCAACTTGACCTGCCTAAGACCGCAGTATTTTCCTTGTGGTTAAACACAGGATATTTTTTAGCTGATACTGTATGTGGTGAAAACCACAGTTTCATTTCTTGTGAAGCCAGCTGGGTTCTCCTGGTACTTCTAGCTGTTTCAGCATAATTTTGCATCTCTGAAAAAGAAGTTTTGGAAATATTAATTGAAAAACTGAAAATGTCTGGTTTCCTGAAAATGTTTCTGGCCTGATAACCAAAAAGAGGAAGGGCACAAAGTGCTGTGTCTAGCTGGAATTTTAACAGAAAAGAAGGGGGTGTGTGCATGGAAGTAATTTCTGCCCTAGGCAATTTCTTGTTCGTATTCGCCACACTAAAGTGTTTTCCCAGGGATTTTTTTTTCAGAGGACAAAATACAAGTGTTGAGTGGTTTTGTAGATTGAAATTTGAAACCCAAGCAGCTTTACTTGGATGCACTGGACCATGTAGGGTGTTTTATCTCTGGTTAGGAGTCTGTTAGGGCATTTTCCTGTGCCCAGCAAAGTCAAAGGAAGATCTTCCATTGATCTGACAGAGTTATTATTAGGATGAGATAATTTTGAGGAGGTAGATTAATGAAAAAAATAATAATTATTTATGCATAAATATGATTATAAATTTAAAATTAACATTCTAATTATATTATTTTAATAGTCTGTGATATAAATTATGAATTCACTGTTTTGGTGATTAATCTTGCCCTACATAAATCTGCCAAAATATGAAACCCAAGGAGCACAAAGGGACAAGAATGGAGCCAAAAGAAATTCTTTTAAGTATGTGGATATTTATAAAATGGCCCCTGCTCTGGCACTTACTTAACACTAGAGTTTTTTCTCTCTCAGTTTCTATTTTGCCTTGTTTATACACTTGCTGCTTGATTCCTAAGTGAAGGCAATGGGAGTTTTTCCATTAACTGCACTGAGCTATGAAACAGGCACCACATGTCACCTCGTGCATCAACCCATCAGTTTATGCACAGTGCCTTCTTTTTTTTTTTTGAATGAAACAAAATAATAACTCTGCAGGGCAGCTGATCACCTTATTATTTTCCATAAATCTACATTACTGTCGCATGCAAGAACTGTCTCTCTGCCAGAGAAGAGATTCAATTAACAGGCTGCCAGAACAAATGTACCTGCCCTGCATCCCAAAGTCAGGCACGTTTGGTTCCACAAAATACCAGAGCAGCTTTCTCACATGGAGTCCCTCTCCTTGAAATGTCTCCCCACCATTCTTACAAAGCTTGAGGAATCAAATTTGAAGTGTCTTTTACTGCCCTGATGAATCATTCCTCACTTTTTCTTTATCTAGACAGATATCATGTCATCACAGGATAGAGTTTTTCACTACAGGTGATACCAGGGCTTTAGTTTCACCAATTTTTTTATGAATAGTATCTAAAAGTCTTGCCTCTTGTTTAATGTAGGAACTTTCTAGTCCTTCACAAGATATCTCAGTGCTAGGTGGGATCATGGTGGAAGGTTCCAATAATCAAAAGATACAAAAAGTAAGTTAATTTTTGTCAGAAGCCACCCCTAAACTGGGAGGATTTGTTCAGGTGCCCTGTGCTTCCATTTCTCCATTTCTCATGTGTTTCCATTGTCTTACTTGGAAATTAAAACAAACAAAACAGCTAAATCAGAAATTCTCCTTAAGCCTTTCCCATAATACTCATGGAGGAGTATGTTCAAAGGATATTTTAATTATTTACTGCTAGAATAAAAAAAGAATATTGAGGTCATATCTTTAAAAGTTTGTATTAAAAAAAAAAAATAAATCACTATTTTGTGCAATTATGTATATGAATTAAAGTTTTTGCACCTTAAGCCAAAACTTAAAAAGACTGGTCCAGCATCCGATTTCTTTCTTTAAGTATTATTTATCTTTTCTACTTGTTGCTAAGTTGCTTTTTTTTCAGGTTTACATACATCAGTCATCTCTCTCAGTAGCCTTTTCTTTCTTGTATGCAATATCTAATAGCAGCATAAATGCTCCCTGGAATCTCACATTTAGTTGCTCACGTTGATGTTTTTAGTAGGCTGTTCAATACTAAACTTTGTTTTGTTGCTGTAAAGCAAAAGTCACGCTGTCAACTTTTCCCACATTAATTGATCTCGTACTTCTTGATTCTGTAGCTTTTTAGCTATTATAGAATGGTTTGAGTTGGGAGAGACCTTAAAGATCATCTCATTCCAACCCCCTGCCATCAAATCAAATGAGCTTCTGTTTAGTAAGAAAATCTGCCTTTGAGGCTTCTCAGCAAATTCAGGCCAGTACAGACCTCATTTGTTCTTGGTGCAAGTGTCCAAGAGCAAAGGAGGACAGGGCTTGGGAGTGTTTGTAAAACAGAAAAGAGAAACTGCAGGTAGATTTCAATAAAATTAAAAACAGTAATAATGTTGGCATGAGTTGCATCTGGGATCAGGATATTTATAGGGAAAAGTGTAATGTTCTGCTTTAAAGAGAACTTGAGGAGATCCTTCTACAGCAATGTGCATCATTATAAAACAGAGTTTAATGTCTAGGGATGCCAGTAATTGTACCATTACCTCTGCCAGTGACAGGCAATTGAAAGCTAAGCCCACATATTGATGGCTTTTGCATGGGAGTTCCCTGCCTGGAACCTTGGGGAGTGACGAGGATGTGAGAAACATCCCAGCTTCTTCCCCAGAGGACTCTCCCTCTTAGGAGCAATTAGGAACGGGAAGGAAGAGGGAGGTGTAGGGAGGCATAATAACTGTTTTTTTCCATGCCCAGGGTTCAGGAGTGATTCTGCTCTAAGCCAAACACGATCCCTCAGGAAGCCTTTCTGAGGTGGGTTTCTAGCAGTGGAGTTGGCTCCCAGCCTTCCAGAAAGCCTTGGACACAGCAGATATTTTCCTACTGTTTGCCAACTGTCTCGTTTTCAAAGCTACAGCAGAACCAGAGACGTGGTTTGAGGAAAACCAGTTTAGACCCAAGACAATTTTAAATAGTTTTAAGAGTAAAAAACAGTGAAGAGCCTGTGTTTATCCTGTTGTAAAAAGTGTGTACCATGTCATACCTGCCATGAGCTCCACTAAGTTTTCATTTCTCTGAACTTCTGGAAGTAATTTTTTTTACATAAAAGGCAGAAAAAAATGCCCTCCAGCAATATATAGATACTTTTATCCCAGCAAATGCCTAATGGTATGAAGATTCCTTGATGACATGAAAGATTTATTTAATACTGCTTTATGCTTTGGTAGCCCATCCAAGGAAAACAGCACTGGTATTTGTGGGTTGCATTTGAAGTTGGGTGGTTGAAGTGCCATTGCAGGGTGTGTGTGAAGGAAGCCAACAACTTTCTTACACCTTCAAAAAATTATACAGAAAACAGGAAAATATTACTTAAGAGTAACAGCACATGGAAAATCTTCAAGAGTGAGAGCTGGGGTCTCCTTGGAGGATGATTCCCTTTGCCCCTCTCTCTACAACATTGTGGAAAAGAGGAATTCTGCACAAGCTTTGCCTCTGCCCAGAATCTCTCCAGCTCTGGGTTTTCTCTGCCAGTGAGCTGTGACTCTACCAACTGTGAGGGAAACAAAGGCTCCTTCCAGTTCACATCACCCAGAAATAGCCTGCTGCCTAAAGTCCTTCCTAGCCCAGCTCTTCGCTCTCTATTTTAACGTCCCGTCCCAGTTCTGTGGGGAAGATCCTAAATCTGCTGGGTGTTTTTTTTCCTGCAGGCCTGGCCTGGAGCACCCTGCGGGCTGGGCTGCAGGATGCTGTGCCACAGCCTCCTTTCAAGGCACAGGGCACAGAGGCTGCTGCAGAGAGAGGTCAGAGCCCTTTGTGGCCAGAGATCCAAGGAAAATGCAGTTTCACGTTCACTCAAAGACAAAATTTTGCAAAGGCTTTCAGGGCAACAGATATGTAATATCTCAATTCTATTCTGAAGCTGTCAGACAATAAAATAACAATGCATCCCTGGCCTGATAATCACATTTCAAGCAGAAGGTAACAGAGAAAAAAATAACTTTATTTCTCAGGAAAAAAGTCTGTCTATGCTGGTTATATGCTGACATCCAGAAATCCTCAAGGAGCAGCCAGTAGACACTAAGAGGGAAAAATATGGGATTGCCCATATAGTTTACAGACAGCTGGATTTAAAACAAATAGTGGTATGAAATTATATGCACAGTGTAGTGTACTGACAGGCCTCCCAAGGTGTATTCTGCAGAAAATACTTTGTGTGTTGTAGATAGAACAGGTTGTGAGATGGTGGATGCAGGTCCACTCCGGGACCTGGTTCAGAAAAATAGGAACATGAATTTTGTTTCAGACCTGTCCAAATTACTGGTGTAATCATTGCTCTCTGCTTAAATTAGAGTTTCCATAGCAGCAAACATAATATTATTACTTGGTAGGAGAAGAAGGTGAAACACCAAAAATTACTTGAAAATCTGTAATATTATTTTATTTCAACTTCCTCTGATCAGAAGCAGCTTCTAGGGGATTTGTTAATGCATTTTCAAATACACCTTTAAAACTTTCCTATTTAGTTTTAGTAACTAAATGCATTAGTTCCACCAGAACAGAATATATCTCCCAGACACTCTGAACCCCGGAACTCCCCTCCCTCATACATTGCTGAGAAACTTTGTGTTGGGAACTTGGAGATCACGGATGACACTATTCCAGCTACCTACATCAATATTTCTTGATTGCTTTACAGACTTGGCTTACTTTGCAAATCCTGCAAGTACATTTCAATCAAGCTTGAATTTGACTTAAAAATAAAAATATTTCATCCAAGAAATTGGATTTTTCAATTTATTATAACTTTTTAAAAGATTCAAGCTAGTGTGGATGACCCAATATAGTATGACTATGATGTTTTAAAAATCATCAAAGCAATTCTTTCTTATCATGTGAATTTGCTTGCAAGTTTGACCTTACTTGCTACATTTTCTACATGTACTGCAGTGCTTTAACCACATCATTTCCAGTAATCTTTCATGACTGCAGCTGTACTTAGAAAGTCAGATGGATAATAGCATTTCATTGATGTCCCTTTTCTTTATATCAAACTAATTTGAAAATTGAATGCATTGAAGTTACAGGAAAATTGAGGGTGAAGCAAAGGCTCTTTTTCTTCCTATGGAAGTTATTTATGATTTTTCTATGCAGCTCACAAGTTAAAAGGTGTGGTAGACAGAATGATGTTCCTCTCTTCATCTGTGAAATTCAGGAAATGATAGCTGCTCTTATTTGTGTAATCTTAGTGCTGTTGTAGGGAATCGATTGCTGTACGTACTGTACAAGTTACACTCTGGCATTTCCTACACAGATAAATTAAAATAAGGCTCTTCTGCACATTGGAGTGAGACTCGGAAGAACAGATGACAGAACTTATTAAGGCTGTGAATTGAGTTAGAAGGGACTGTGATGCCACTAACATACAGAGAAGTGATTTCTGAGGTTTCTAGATAAGATTGTTTCTTGTTGATCCAAGTTCAAAAAGCAAAGTAGGAAAAATAATCTCTTTTCTTATGCAATGATTGGGACTGTTTATTCTAAAACTTTTTTCCTCTATGACCCCAACACTGGTGCTTAAAGTCATCCACTTGCCAAGGATCCCAGAACCATGGAATTGTTTGGGTTGGAAGGGACCTTGAAGCTCATCTCACTCCATGCCCTGCCAAGGGTGGGGACATGCTCCACTGTCCCAGCTTGTTCCAAGCCCCATCCAACCTGGCCTTGGACAATTCCAGGGATCCAGGAGCAGGCACAGCTTCTCTGGGCATCCTGTCCAGGGCCTCAGCACCCTCACAGCAAAGAATTTTTTTTAATACCCAATCCCCTGCTCTCTGTCAGTTTGAAGCCATTCTGGATTGTGCTGTCACTGCAGGCCCTTGTCCAAAGCCACTCTCCAACTCTCCTGGAGCCCCTTTAGATCCTGGAAGGGTCTCTTAAGTTCTCAGAGCCTTCATTTCTCAAAGCCATATTAAAGAATAGTAAGGAATGTGTTATGAAAAATGCAGGTTAACGCAGCCTTGATCATCTCCTCAGACATTCTTCTCTTTTTTTCCTGTGTGTTACTGGCCCCAAGATACAAACACAGCTTTTTAATAAAAACTCAGATGCAAAGTGATAAGAGCTGGAGGTTTTGAATTGAGAAGCTTAAAACCGTGAGCTCGTGCAAACAATACTCTCCATACAGTGCTTTATACTTACTGTTTTTACTTGATGTGTGGGTTCATTCTTTGGAATAGCTTTAAGTGTTATAATTACAACTCTGCTGAGTGCATTGGGCTCGAGGCCACAGCTCTTGAGCCATGGTATCTATGAACCTGGTGTCTGCACAGGGTGTGACCCCATTAGCTGGGCAGAGCCGAGTGCATTTGAGTCACAGCTGCGCTTTGGGGAAATCTTCATCTTATTCCAATATAATTAAGGAAATCCAGGTCGCAGTGGTTGAACACAGAGTGTTTTATGCTCACTCAAGTAGCATTACAGGGAATTGCTGAAGAGGTGTATTAAATTCTCGAGGATTGTAATCTGGGACTTTGATTGCCAAGTGAAACACCGAGACGGATATTTGATGTCTTGAATGTCACATTTTTCCACTTGTAAAGACGGTATTGTCAAACACTATAATTCACTCTTCTGCAAAAACAAGTTCTGTAAATGGAGTTTGTATATAACAACTATTTAATATATCAAATCTTCCTACACTGCATGTTCTTGGCAGCACAGCTGGTGCTCCAGGGACAGCCAGCTGTGACTCCGTGGTGGGAACGGGCAGCCTGTGCAGCGTGACCAGGAGCACACGCTCTGTGCTGGCCACACAGGCCACAGCCCAAGCTGGGGTTTTGCTCTTTGGATCTTTGTGCAGCAAGAGAGGAGTGAAACTTTGCGTGGTTTGCATGGCTCAAAAGGCATCATGGAAATTCCCACTAGAACAAGGTCAGGACGATAAAAGCGACATGAAAGAGGGTCTTTTGAGAAGGATGGCATTGACAATCTTGGGCTTTAGAAGGAGAAAAATGTCTCAGGGAGTTGGTAATGGGACAGAGATTATATTTCCTATAGGTCACTGTCCCTGTTCCTGCTCGGATCAGTGGTGGTGGCTGAACATCACAAGGAGCCCGTGGCTGGGTTAGGCCAGCGCTGTGAATGTGCCGACTGTTCCAGCCTGTTTTCTTGTGGGATTATTCACATCTCAGAAATGCCATCTTGACTCTGACTAACTGCTGTCCCCATTAGCACTGTAAACAAGGAGGTCAAGGACCCAGCTGGAACAAAGGCTGAGCTATTGCCTCCTTTCAGGCTACACTGAGCCTGGGAGCTCACAGGGAGGATGCAGTCCCTCTGTAAAGAGATTTCCATCTGCAAAGCACTCTTCTTAAAGGGCTCAAATGTCCAGCCACACATAAGAACTCATTAGAAATTAAAAGAATGTGATTAAGAGTTTAAAAATGAGTAGCTCAGGCTCTTAGAGAGAACAAGCAGTGTATACCTAGGAGAAAAACTGCAGCATTATTTTGAGGGTGGTGTTCTGCCTCAGCCTGAAAGTATTCTTTAAAAAATGGTAACAGTATTTACATTTCTAATTTTATACATTTCCAATTGCATGCATTTGCATGGACATTAGACACTGAAATAAATTTAGTCTCATTCTCTCCTCCTAAAACAAAATCTGTGCTTTGTGACCCAGTGATTCCCTGATGGAGAATTGACTGACACCTTTAAAGGGAGAACCACCTTGAATCTTTCAAACTCTAAACTCTGATTTGCTGGATGTGACAAATTCTATGTTTTTTTTTTTTTTTTTTTGGGGGGGGGGGGGAATGGAGAGAACACTATCCCTTTAATTTCCAGCCTAATGATGTTATCATTCCTCCAGGCTGCTCCAAGAGCATGTAGTGATTAATGAGTTAAGTAAGAAATTATGAACATTTATTTGTCCAGTTGCACCCTTTTACTGGAACACAAAATAAATGCTGCTTATCCACTCATCTCTGAGAAGTAAATTAAATGCTTCTACCTCCAAACCCCAATGGTAATATTATTTATCTCATAGGGATGCCGATACAGACATTGAACACTGCAAAGGATTAACTGTTGTGTGTTTGGAAAGGACCTGAGTGCTGCAGAGCCCAGCACCTCACCATCCTTTAGTATCCACAGCCCCAGGGAAGTGCTCCCTGTCCTTATCGATTGCCTGAGGACAGAGAAGAGCAGGAAATGGAGTCAGAGGGGCTCCTCTAGGGTTTAGGATTAAATTGGGATGGGGAGGCAAAGGGTCAGCAGGACTCTGTCACTTTTACAGACCAAACCAGCTTGGGATGGAGCACAGGGACCCCCATCTGACTCAGGAATGAGCTCTGAATCACAATTAGCGTTTTGTCTTTATTGCAGAGAGCAGCGCTTCTCTCAGCTGTCTGCTCTGGGGATCAGCTGTGCTAGGAGAGGTTGTGCCTCTGGACACAAGAACATCTATTTGGATCTGTGGAGCTATTCCTCATCACTGCTGAACCTGCACAGCTGGAGATATTTTTGGCAGTGTCATAGGAGAAATAAGATGTAGGGTTAGGATTTTTTTAGACCCATTTTTGGATCTCATTCACAGGTGGCATGCTAATGGACGAAGCCAAGAGGGATATGGATGTTCTTTGGTAGTGGCATGACCACATCATCTCTTTTTTTAATGAATTAATTAAACACAATTTGAAGCTGATTTGGTTTATGGTGTACTTTTATCTCTGCTGCCCCTCCTGGGACACTGTCCAAGATGATGGTGTCTTACAAGGAGCTCTCAAGCTAAGCTTTGCTATTCCTAGAGGAAATATATGGTAACTTACACCTTGGCAGTGTCATCCTCGAACCTGAATACTTCCTTCCTCCTGATATCTACTCCTTCTTCTCCCTGTCCCATCCAGCCTTACCTGGGTGTTTAAAGTTACACGACATAAACCCCATTTTCTTGCTTTCAGGGTAATTAGCAATATATTGGGCCTGTATGTTTTTAGGAGGAAACCTCAGGTAAGAAGTGTAATATCAATATAAAGTCTAATTTTTCTGTCAGTGTTATTTTGGAGTGATTCAGTGTGTGTGTCTGCAATGTGACTAGAAGGTTGATAAAGTAATTACCGTTTTTATGAATCTTGGAGTTATTATTCCCTTAGTACAAGCCCTTGTAACTTGTCAGCTTCAGGGGGAACATTTATCACAATTCTTTTTTTTTTTGTTATAATGGCGACATGATATGAAAATGAGCTATGCAAGAAAATTCACCTTACATGTTCTAATAACTGCTTTCAATTTGTTCTTCCCATCAGCACCATTAATATGCAAATACAATACAAAATTATGATGTCAAATCATAGACATAATCAGTATATTCTACTTTGTATATGGTATTTGCTATTATTCCAGAAAAAAATGCAAAATACATTAAAAAAAATTATGAGCCTAATTGTTATGCACCAAAACAATGCCAATAGACAGGAGAAAAGGAAAAATCGATATTGGGATACTCTGGGTCAGCCATTGACAAGTGTCCTTTTAAGGCAGCTGAAACTTATGAATAACATCCCTGGAAAGCAATAGTTTGTGATGTATTTGTTTTCTGTTGAGTCAGAAGATCATATTGACCCTCAGATTTGTAATTTAGTCTGATTTGCTCTGGATTATTTTGAAATATATTTAAATAAAATAGTTTTTAAAATAATAGTCCTGTTTGACTAGGACATAACACATGTTATAATATTTGTATTTGTAAATTTTAACTTCTTGATACACATGAAACTTTTAAAATAGTCAGAGAAATTCTAACCTAGTATCCATCTTTAATCAGTGAAAAGAAATTCCAAGGTAACTGGACAGGGTGTATGCACAGAATAAGTGCAGATGGCACAGAATTAACATGTGCAAAAGAAACCCTGAAAAAATATGAGGAGAAGAAAAACCATGTTTCCAACTGCTAATTTGAGTTGTCCATCCCTGGACTTTATGAATCCACAGGCTGTGGTGTAAAAGTAATTTGTTGGAACTATCAATAGGCAGTTATAAAAAGCAATGTCAAAACCAAGAGTGGAAAACCAGCCATTAACCAGAGTTCTGGCAACCTGCTGCTTCTCAAACGTGCAGAACCACAAAACCCCGTCCTGGTGATGTGTGACTTTGACATGTTACTTCAAAGGGAATTTTGGGGATAAGAAAAACAACACAAGAAAGACAGTGCATTAGGTAATATTACTGGAAAGCTGTGTGAAATTAGAATCAGCTTTATTTTAACACCATATATTAAAATAATTTCCTGTCCAGTTTGTTTTGCTCTTTAATAGCCCCCCTGGCAGGTGAGCCTGCACGTATCTATCATTTCCTTCTAAGCATCGTCTGATGGCAGCAATTATAACTTTATAAACTCCATCACTGGATCCTCCCTGAGAGACCCAGACACTAATGGGAGATTTATGAAGTATTTAAGTACTTGCTCTAGAACTAAGATCCAACAACCACCCTGCAGCTGCTGTTTTTTTTGGCTACAGGTTACCCAGACATCCACATTCTGCAGAAATCCCTGGTTATTTTTGAGAGGTACCAGGCTCTGAGGGGATGTAGGTTTTCCCCAGCTTTATAAAGCATGCAGGTGCTGGGACCTCACAGTATTACAAAATGTATTGGGATCATGCCAGAAACCGGTTTGTTTGCCCCTTCTCCTGCCAGAAATCCCCAAGACCTGGCTGTGCTGCTGGAGTGAGGGGACAGTGCATATTCTGAGCAAAACTCTACAAAAAGTATTGGTTTCTCTTAAAATCCCCATATCTAGAAACACACCATAGCAATACAACAAGCTACAGTTACACATTTTTAATTTTATGTTCTATTATACATTTTTTTCCAAGATCATGCATTAAGCTACAAAACATACAACAAAATGTCAGATTTTTTTTTTAAAGAGCATAAAAGCTCAGGTAAATGTGATTAAAGAGAAGAGAAAGAGAAGATTAGTCATTAGCCTCCTCGCTGGACTTGGTGGAGAACACCTGGACCCAAGAAGGATTTAGGAGGCAAGGGTGGACAAAGAAAAGTAGCAGCTTTATGGTGTTCTATGAGGAAACATTTTCTGGGATTTAGTCTGAGAAGAAGGAATAACCAGGAATATGGAGCAGTGTGGAATGAACAGGGTGAGTGATAATTATATTTGGATAAAATACACAGTTTGGGGTGAAGGGGAAAAGTGATCATAATTAAGGGGGCTTTGAGTCTGAAAAAAGTGTTGCTCGTTATGCTTCCTGAGGGTGAGGCTGGTAAGGAGCAGGGAAGGGAAATGGGCAAGGACACTACAGAGACCTTGAGGCAGTGGTTACACTGGAAGAATAACCAATTGTGTGAAGATAAGGAGGGTAAGGCAGGGGATGTTGTCCCTGGGGTCGGTCTCCAGAATTCCTGCCCTTGGGGACTCCAGGGATCTCTGGTGTGAGAGCTGTTCTGCTCAGAATTTAATGCACTGATTCTGCCCATATTATAAATTATTCTTACTACTGGGTCTCAAGTTGCACTTGGGGGAAGAGCAAAGATTGTTTTCAGTGTTCAGAAACAGTAATGTGCTGTTCAGGTCTGTTGGTAGGAGAAATTTACTGTTTGCATGCTTGGAGTCTGTGGAAGAGAATATTTAGGGGTGAGATGGGGTGGAGGTGAAAGGAGCTGGTTTATTTTTATGGAAGACTCATTCAAGCAAGTTTAAATACAAAACAGAGAAACACCCAAATGTTGTATTATTAGCCATGGTTGAACTGGGACTGCTAATTGCTGTACAGAAATGGGAGCTTGGCAGTGATGCAATGACTGAGAGACACAGGAGAGCAAAAGGAAAAAGAACCTGCCCTGGTGCCATGAGGGAAACCTGGATGGGAGCTGGTGTTGACCCTGGCAGAGCTGATCCGATTTTGCAACCTCTGAAAGGCTTCTGCATAGTTTCTTTGAATTTGGCTATGAAAGCACAGTGGGTTTTCATGGCATGAACCAGCTCAGAGTTTTTTTTGTGTGTTGATAAAGCTCCTTGTGATAAGCACAGTTGTCTTCTATCTAGTTGGAATAAACCATATCTAAGGTACATAACTCTTAGAGCAACTTGGATTAAAAAATACCTGCATGTGTTGTTCTGCCATGTCAAAGAGCTTTTGCCAAGCCAGACCCTGTCTCTGGTGAAAGCAGGGAAGAATCATAGAGGTTCTTGGATATCAATGGATGGAGAAATGTGTTTGACTGGTTATTTGAAAGTGATTTGTGTGTCTGGGTTTTATCAGTTGTGTTTCCTGAAGCTTGATGCAGCCACTTTGGAAAGCAAAGATTGAGTATTTCTTCTCTTCAGGCACGGTGTGCTTTATCCACATGCCTACATAATAACTACACATTTTCCAGTTTGAGATATTCTTTGGTTCTGTGCAATGTTCAGCAGAGGTCTTACTCATATTTCCTGGAATTTTGGAGAAGAGGCAAAGAGGCTGCTGAAATGGCATAATTGAGTGAATCTGGAACATAGATGGGGCCTGACCCCAAATTTGGTTAGATAAGGTAAATCATGTTGACTTCCATAGCTGAACATTTTTGATTTACCTGCTTTAGTTTTCCCACACTTCTCTATATGTCATAGACTCAGCATTCTTTCTGTTGCACAATATCTTATTTCAAGGTCAGACTTAAACTTGCCTCAGCCACTTCCTCCATTGTATTAAAATGAATGTTCCTGGCAATGTCAGCAAAATGTGTCCATGTAATCAGCGTCACACAGTGGATCCCTTCTTAATCTGAATTGAGAAGCACTATCTGGAGCTGGAGGCTGAGTGGCAGCCCCAGAGCTGCTGTGCAATTTAAAATGCCAGGGTTACGTCTCAGGATGTTGTAGCGTTCCCTCAAGTCCCAGAACAATCTAAATTGCTCTTCTCTTTCTACCTGTGTTATTCAGCGTTGAGCTTTGTAGGCCAGGGCTAATGGAAAATGTGTCTGCCCAAGGGAGAGGGTGAGTTTTGTATCAAGTACTTCCTTCTCTTTAAGGAAGCTTGACTGATTGCTTCTGTTTAAATTTTTATATAAATAGCAACGGGAGCATTCCTTCACAGAATATCTGAAATCTGTTAGAATTTTCTGTTTTGTGCACTGTTGCAAGAAAACATCCCTCAAATATAGTTGTACCTTTATTTATTTGAAAAATGGAAGTTTATCAAACTTTCAAAACCCCATTTTCAGTAAATAGAAGCACAAATATGATTTAATTTTTTAAATAAAGAAAAGAACAGCCTTTTCAATAGATTTTAAATTGAAGTAAATTGTGGTTTTTTTCCCCCTAGGCCATTTCTGGCCTTACCTGTTGCCATTAATGCCACTGGTTTGCTCACAGAAGCCAAGCTGGAGCATTACATACAACAAAGGATCCCTCCAATTTGCTCTAAACAATTGTAAAGGATGTAATAACCACCTCTGAGAGATCTAGAGATTACTGGGAACCTCCAAGATAAGGCTGTGTCTCTAATTAGCTGTTAATTAAAATCTTGATAACTGGCCTGTATCCAGTGGCAATTCCAAACAAGTTGATAACATCATTCTGTAGTGTAGTTCAGTTCTTCTAGAACGCTTTACCTGCATTTTTTTTGCCAACAGTTGTCCAATGGCTAGACTGCTAAAACTATGTTTTTTATTATTTTTACTTTTCTAGAAGATATATATGAAAAGGGCAGGGTAGGGCACAGAGTAACTTCATAGAATCATGGGCTTGATGGTGTCTCATCACCACCTAATATTATAAATTTAAGAAAAAAACCTATGCTTTGGTTTCCTTTAGAAGGAAATGACATGTTTGAAATATTTGAGAACAGAGCACTCAAAAGCCCCCATGCACGTGTGCTGTATTTGTTGAGTTTTACTTCAACTATTTACCATCAGTTATTGCTAGTCTTTCACTCATTTTAATTTCTGAAAGGATTAATCAAGTATCTTTTATTGCAAGCAGTCCATAATGCCATGCCCAGGTGGTTTGTTCCCTTCCATCTTGAACAGAAGATGATGTTGGCAATTAATTCTGGTTGATTTCTCGAGACAGATTTCACAGGTTTATTAAACTTTTCTATTAACTTTTTTCAGGGAGGTTTAAGCATCCTCCTGGAGAGATGATGAAGAGGTATAATTGGAAAAGAAGTTAGATTCTTCAAGGTGACTGTTGGGTTGTTTTTATTGTTGTTCAGAAATTTTTCAGTGAGCAACTGGCTGAGCCCTGCTAGAAACAGAGACTGGAGCTCATCCTGACCAGTCTGATGGGCTTCTTGGTGCAAAAGCTGTCTCATCTGGAGAAAGAGGCATTCACAGCTCCCTGGGGATAAGGTTTTAGAGGGGGAGTGTGGAGTCAGTAGGCAAAAGCCTTCCTTTGTTTGGGAGATGGAAACATTGGGTGAACTGTCTGCTTTAGCTGAGGAATTTGAGAAGTCGGCCAAATATTTTGATGTACCTGCTATTAACCATTAGGCTCCTAACAAAACAGTGATTTGGAAGAGAAGCAGTGAGATAACCCATTATTTGTGTAGTGGATGTTGGTACCAGCCTCAAGGACAGGGCTCTGGTCTGAAGCTGCGGTGTGGATGGTGGTACACACCGATGGATTCAATCAGAGGTACCTGGAAGGAGCAGGACCTCAAACCCCTGCAGGCAGCATTCCACAGACTTTAATCCTAAACAAGCCTTCCTCCAGAGCATATCCTTTGGAGCATGAGTGTGGGGGTTTTTCAGGTGTCCCTGAACAGAGACCTGCTCCATTTGCTGGGGGTTTCAGTTTTGTCTCCCTGGAGCCTTCCTGTGACATCCCTGATACAACCAGGAATGACTGAGCAGATGCAGCCTCTGCTGGCTCTGGGTATGGTGTTTTTCTCATTCAGCAGGGCTTTGATCCTCTACAAGAGCTTGAGCAGGGCTGGCAGTGTGACTCAGAACCTGCTGCACTTGACTGAATATCAGTGTGTGTGCCCTGCTCACATCCTCAGTTTCATAAAGCTTGTATCAAACAGTCTGAATTGCCAGATAGCTTTTTCTTTTCTTTGGAAACAGGACACTGTTGGTCTTGCACTGAAAGCTCGCAAAGGTTAATGTCATTTTGAGCAAAGCTCTTTGCTTATTTTATGCTAATCCAATGAAAGTTATATAAAAATAACAACTCTGTGGTTCTTCTGAATGTAATTTTGCTAAGGCGAGGATCCCAACCCTTTTGAAGTCAGTGGCAAAATGCCATTGACTGGTTCAGACTTTAACTTTCTGTGTAAAAAACAGACCATGCAAGAAAATAAACTTTCTGTGACTTTGACTAAACCTCAGTACACTGATGCAAGTTTTGCAGAATACTAAAACCAGGCAAAATGCAGTGCATGTACTATTTATACATTGAAGAACTCCAGTTTTCTTCAAAGTCAGATCTTCTGTAGTACCATACAATTACTTTTAACTGCTTATATGCTTTTACTTCCAGGACTTGCCTTAAACGTGTTTAAAAGATAGGAAGGAATTTCTACCAGGAGATAGCATGAAAGATCAAATATTTTCCCCGTCTTCATTTTCTTTATCTCTTTAGAAGGCTTAGAGACAGCAGCAGGTAATTTGGGGTGTACATTTTTGAAGAACATCAGCCTCTAGCTATTCCCATTACCAAACCAAGATTTCAGAAATACGTGGTCACTTCATAAGGATGTCTGTCAAGAACTGCCTTCTTTTAAGGAAAAAAAGCTGTTATCCTTTATCTTCTATTTAAATAAAAACTGAAATAACTAAAAGGCCAAAAAGCAAAAAGGGAATGGTATTCAGCCAACAGAGGATATATATGAAAAGGTATAACCCTAGCAGAGGGGCCACTTCAAGGGAGAAAAACACATTCTTGCCTGGCTTTGCACTTGTCCAGCACAAAGTAATTAAAAAGAGGTGGCAGACTTGGGTTTGAAAATGAGGAGTGTGTGCTTGCAGCACTGTGTGTGTGCTTAATCCTACTTTTAGAGTTCATGAAAGTCCTTTTCAGAGCTTAATTTCAGAAAATATTTTATGATCTCTTTGGTGGGTTATGACAATTAGCTACAACTGCAAACAGGACATCAGTTGTCCAGAAACCAGACACAAAGTTTGTGTGAGAAGAAAATTGCAGGGGTCTACAGGATTGTGAAAGTTGAATTTGGAGGAAAGGGAAGTTTTTCACTCCAGTGTGTTCTCATAAAAAACTATCACATACCATGTTCCTCTTCTTCATCCTCCACTTCATCTTTCTTTCAGTGATACTAACTAAGCAGAATCAACATTTCTTAGAATGAAAATACTTGCTGCCACTCCAGCATTTTATTTAAACAAAAGATGGGTTTAGGTTTCATAGATGGAGGGCTTGTTGCTTTGCTTTTGAGTCCTTAAATATTCCTGTATTATCAAAAAAAAAAATATTAAAAATTAAGGCATCATGGTTTCTTCACTCTATGCCTCATATTCATCCTGTTCTCTCATCTTTGTGCTGATGGCACCCCTGGGTGATTGGTGCTGCTAACCCTGGCACCCCTCCAGCCAGGGCACTGCCTGGATGCATTTGCAAATCCCAGGCTGTGTAAATTCAGAAAGGAGGGATCATAAACAGATTTAATTGGTTGTTTGAGTTTCATCTGTGTCTTTTCTATTTTCCCACATTGCTTTGATTCTGCCCTGTAAAGCGTATTCCAGCAGAGCCATTAAATTTGCTTATATTCACTGTGGATATTAAACATGTAAGTTTGAAGCTGGTGAGAGGAGAAACAAGCGCTGTTGAACTTCTCTCCTTTCTGAAATGGCACTGTTCAGGAGTCCCAGAAGGCTTAAGGAAGAAGGTAATATTTTAATTGCCTTGTATTTCTTCAGGAGATTAATAGCGCTGTCAGTGCAGGAGAGGGCATGAAGCTGAAATACACACAGGAAGACGCATGACAAGAAATCCAAACCTCACTGATGGCTCTGAAGGGCCAAATCCTCCTCCCCTGGGTCCTGTGCATTGTGGGGGTTTCAGGCCAGCTGGGCATGGCTGTGCTGTGCTGCACATGGACAAGATGGGGGCTGTAGGTCCCTTCCAAGTGAATTCTTCTGTGTCACCTGCCCCCACCTGCAGCATAAAAGTGTGTGTGTGTACATAAATATAGGAATTTGATCAGTAATTCCTACTGTAAAATCCTAAGCTTTTGTGTCAGGAAAACATCTCTGTGCCTGAGTAATTTTCCAGGGTGTGGAGGAAGGAGGGAGCTGCTGTTGGAGCTGACTAGCAGGTACATTACTGAGGGGGTGTCAGGGGCTTTAAACCTCTCTCCTGGATTTATTTGTAACCCTGCTTCTAAATCTGATGCCTCAATTTTTTATGCTGAATGGTTCCCCCCTCTAATTATTGTTCTGCTAGCATGAATATGCATCACTGCTTATGGTATAAACCTGAAGGGCATCACAAATAAGTGGGAAGATGTGCTGCTCTTCGATTTTGGCACTTTTTTCCCTCCAATATTCCTCATGTTGACTCTCTAATGCTGAGTATTAAAAAAAACCCAAAAAACAACAAACAAAAGCCTTATTGCAAGGGAAGAAATATTAATGATAGAGAAATGAAACATCAAAATTTGCTGTTTGGTCCTTGGAGTGTTTGTCTGTTAGGCTGTCAGCTGGCAGGGGTTGCTCAGCCCAAACAGATGTTCCTGTTCTCAACCAGAGTCCTACTTCAGAGGGACAAACTGGATTTTTCATTGCTCATATTTCTTGTGAGAGAGGGAGTGATGTGAAACTTAGTTTGTGCATTACCAGGGAGAAAACAGCTGTTTCCATGAGCTCCAGCTCCAGATTTCCAGTAATCTTTCTGCTAGCCCTGTGTCAAGACTCTTACTGCCTGCAAATGCCAGCGGTTTGTACAGCACATGGTGTGTGCAGAGGGGAGGGGAGAGCTGGCCTTTGTGGGCAAATACCTTCAGTGCAGGGTATTGGATTAATTTGTGTAACTAATGGCTGTTGTAAATGGAAGTTACACTGCAGGTAATGCTCATTTCAAAGTCTTTAGTAAATATTGTAACTGGGTAGAGGGTATTCCTGTTCAGAGGACTCAACATGTGTGAGAAGAGGTACAAACATTTCCTATCCATGGGATTGTCAAACATCTCTTAGATCAAAGGAAGTAAAGATAGGTTTGTTTTTTTTTAAAAAAAGTGTAACAAAGCTCCTATTTTATTTGTCCTTTTAAGAAGAGGAAGGATGACTCTGCAGAATAATCTACGCTATTGTGAGGAAGTTCAAGTTCAAGTCTTATGTTTTTCCTCAGCAGGAGAGATACATGTGAGTTTAGTCTCCTGGTTTTATTCACCCTGGTGAATTCCAGTCATGATTCATTGTTACTGATGGGATCACAGCACAGAGTTCCCCTTCCACTAACACACTCCCTCAAAGGCATTAATTGCTTCTCCAAAATATGTGTGTTTGTATATATATATATATATAAGTTGGCAAAGCCGCAGAACTTCATTGTGTTATTGCAGGTGCTTAACCAACCTTTGAGCTTGGAAAAAACAAAAAGATTTATTTCATTGCACTTTATGCCAAATGGATGGATGAGGGATTCCTCTGCAGCTCAGCTGACACAAAGCAGAGCCTGGCAGGTAGCAGCTCTCTGTGAGCGCTGCCAAAGGTCAGTCCCGGGCTGGATGTCGGGGCTGATGTAGGACATGCTGATAGAGATAAGGGTGATGAACTTCTATTTTCTAGCTTGAGAAATTGATAGGGCAGCAGAACTGATAGAAATGTAGTGTAATGCCTTTCTAAATGGGCTTAAATATGATTGGCATTGGAGAGGTGTTGGCAAATTATGGCGTGTTAACTTCTACCTTTGTGAAATGTTCATTGTGGTCGGTCCTTATTGTTATCATAAATCATAAATATGGGCCTAAAGGGCAATTATTTTCTATAGTTTAAGCAGTCCAGGTTGTTGACAATGTTGTGCTTAAAATATATTTTTTTTAAAAAATAAAATTAATAAAGTGGTGTTTTACAAACCAGTTGTTGCTCGATGTAAGTTAAATTCCAGCAGGTGTGTATTGCAGGTGAGGATGATCAACTCTTTATGACAACCCTGTTTCTAATTTTCCTCTAATTTCCCTGATTGCTTATGAGTTAATTGTGTGTGTAGTGAAAGAAAGACTTCAGAATGCTGCTTCATCAGTTAATTAAGAGTAAATCAACACATTTTAAAATGTAGTAAAATAATTGCTGACTTGTATTTATGGGGTTCTTGAGCTGTACCTGCTTTATGGAATTTCTTTTTCTTCTTCTGGACACTGTGCTCTGCAAACCTGTTGTGGAATTGCAGTTGGCTAGCGAATGAGAAGTTAAAAACTGTTCACATATTAATCAAGAGCTCCTTTTGTATTTCTAAGTTTCTCAAACACCTTTGCACTGCTTGCTGAAGGAATGCTGAGACTGAGAGATGATTTGGTTCTAGTTTCCTAAGGAGTTTACTTGAGTATATATATAATTGCACCTCTTTTTGCCAATTGATTTTATTACAGTGCTTAATGGTTTGTTGAATAGTTTATAGGATAATGAATGTCATTTCCTTGTATTATACTATAAATAACTTGGCAAATTTTTAATTAGGATAATCACGGTAGCTTTCTCTATTGCAGTAATCAAGCTTTGCTTTTTGCATCCAAGAAATAATGTACATCTATATCAAGTTAGAACAATTATGTTTTTCTAGAGAGTACAAGATTTTGTTGATTGTATTTTTTTTTAAGCAGACTTCCCTGCTTCTGTTGAAATGATAATTAGCTCAGTTGGATGAGTTTTATTTACTTTAATATTCTGATTAGAAGAGTGAATAAGACAGAACTTTTGTCCCATATCAGATTTTGGAGTTTGGCTTTCTGTAGCATTGGAATACAATCAGGCATTTCCTAGCATAACGTATAGAGATATAACCACATGAAATTAAATACTTACTTTGGTTTCAGTTATAATCTCTAAGTCTATTATAGAAGTACAAAAATAGAAAAAGTAAAGCAATTCAAGCAAAAGTTTTGAAGCATTCCAAGGGCTGCATGGAGTGATCTCCTGCATGGGGGAACCCAATATGCGTGACCTGATGTCCAGCACAGCTCGGAGCTGCTCAGGGGCCCCAGCTATGAAGGGATGGCAGTGTTGGAAGGCACCTGACTCATTATCCAGTTCCAGCCCCTGCTGTGGGCAGGGACACCTTCCACTAGACCAGGTTGCTCCAAGCTCCATCCTTGGAGACTTCCAGGAATGGGGAGGCCACAGCTTGTCTTGTGGCAGGGCCTCACTGCCTGCACATGAGACATCAGGACAGATAGATGGAGCTATGGTTAAATCCACCCTGCCCATCCTGTGCTGCTGTCCCTTAAGTGTGTTCTCTTTTGGTTGTTTCAGAGGTTGCTGGTTGGAAATTTTTTCAATTAAGTAGATTAATCAAAAAAAAAACCTAGACCTTTTATGAAGTGATTAATCTTTTCCATATCTGAAAAGCCATACCCCTTCCAGTGAAATTTTTCTTGAAGGAGAATCTTCAGGTTCACGAAGGAATTCTTGAGGAGAAAGAGTCTAACTCTTTAGAGAAAGTTTTTCTCTTTTGAGCAAGAAGCTGTTTTCTACCACCTACAACTTCATAAACCATTCATTACATTTTTGTCTTACCATATTGCTGTTTTGTAAATGATGATGGATATACACAAAGACCAACCCCTCTTTTCCACAGAACCCAAAAACCTAGACAGATTGAAATTTACCACTTCCTCTGGTACTTTTGTAACCAGTAAATATAACCTAGCTTATGTTAAAGACTGCCTGGTCTCCTGATTCTGCTGTAACTGACAGTGTAAATATCCATTTCATTGCTGAGATTTGGAATCTGTTAACATGGCTTTCACCACATTGCAGAACATTTCTGCAGCTTTGCAGCAGCTCCTTTGCAGATCTGGAGCTGCTCTCTCTCTGCAGTTTTGCAGTTATGTCATCAAATACAAATCTAAACAGATGGCCATTTCTATAAAATACAGAGCCTGAGGAAACTGGAGAGAGCAATGATGAGTCGGAAGAAAAATCCAGTGGAAACAGAGTTAAATGTCAATGTCTGCATTGTGCCTAGTTAATATTTCACATGAACACCATCAACTTGCTATAGAGCCCAGAGGATTTATACGTTTTTCTGACAGATGATCATGATTCCCATCAGTACACTTAATGCCAACATCTGTAGGGTTCTACCTAATTTGGGAAACAAATATATTCTGTCCTCATCAGAAAAGAATACTTTGTGTGTTCCAGGAAATTCTCATTACCTTGGGGTCATTGCAATTAAACAGAGGGCAGAGATTTTTCAAGGGGTGCCATTGCACTTCCCTTTTGGCTGCTGTCTTTAAATGCAAGTTGGCAGGTGCCAGCTCCTGGCCTTGGCAGTGCAGTGAAAAAATGCTTTTGATCATGGGTCTGAGTAAACAGATGAAAATAAAGTATAAACATGGTCATTAGGAAAGTTTTGGTCATATGTCTGTGCTTTATGGGTGAGGAGTGTTGAGAATGTATTGTACACCATAGCTTTATATCCTAATCATCACTTTCTTTTAGCTTCACTGTGTTTTATTATTATTTTTTTATGCCTTTATTGGTCATTAGGGAAAAATTCTCAAAATTTAGGTTTTCTAACTTTCTCTACATTAAATCATGGCCAACCTAGATATTAAGGACAAGGACACCTGTATAAACATTCCTTGTTCTTGGGTCTCTTCTACCTTCTTCAGAGCTGCTGAAGATCTTCCTATCAACCTTTGTTTCATTTTGCTAAATAAATAACTTTCACTTGATCTATTTTCTTGGTGATCTTTGTTCCCCAGATGATATTTCAGCAGGCTGGAATTCTAAATTATTTATGTGGGTGTGATAATTCCCAAGGAAGAAGTTATGCTTCATGTTGGTGCATGGATGAGTTTTGTTTATACAGATGCAGTTGTGTGATACCAGTGCAGCGTTACGGAGAGCAGAAATAGAGGTGGAGTAGGAATAGAATTCCTTCTCTGGGAAGCACACCAGAAAACTCAGGGAAGACAGTCTGCCTGGATTAATGATGTATTTCCATGCCTAGAGCAGGAAAAGTCTGGCCAGGAATTATGAAAAATGATAACAGGATTTCTCATGAGCTATTCAAAAAAAATAACAGAAAATGGAAGATATTAGCTTGGCTTTGGTAAAGAAATGGCAACTTTCCAAAGAGGCCATTACTTCTAGGTAACTCATAAAACTATTTACATATAGTTTTTGTTGTTCTGCAGATTTCTGCTATTTGTCACTTTTAAGTTATGTAAAATATCTATATTAAATTTGGCATAGTTGAATTTTAATTTTTGCAGTACTTAAGGCAGTTACCTTCAGGGTTAGGGGAAAATATCAGAATTCATCATCAAGTGGTCTCTTTTATGTTGGTGTTTCTCAACTACACCATGACGAGAAAACTTGGAAGGGATTTTACCCTGCCAGAGGATGCTATTGGGACATTTTAAAAATAAAAAGTTTACTTTTGAGTGATAAATGTCCTGTTTTGTACTGAAATGTCAGCCTTGAGAATGTCTTGGTCCTGTGTTCCTTTGGCAAGATGAGGAAGCATAACGGTGTCTATCAGTGAATCTGATCAGAATAAAAACGGACTTGCAAGCCAGTAAAGTGGGTATTTACCACTTTCTTCAAAGCAGCATTGAGTTAAACAGGAGCAGTCCTGCATTTGGGTTTGAATGATGAACAAGGCTTCACTTTTAAAGGTTATTTTCTGTCTACTTGATGCAAACTCAGTGTATCACTGATAAAGTGTTCTCTTTTACTCACCTGGTCCCTCTATGGATTTGGATGTGCAGAGGTCCAGTTTCTAAGTATGAAAGCCATTTCACACAAGGCAGTAGCTCCTTGATCTGCTTTTTGTTTTGTTTCCATGCTGTTAGGTTTTAATATTTTTAGTTGTCTCTATTTTCATCTCTTTCTTCTCTACTTTAACATAATTTCATCTAGTTTTTGCTTCCTTAACAGTAGCCCTGTTACTATTGTCCTCTCTTTTCAGGTGAGGGGAGAGCTTTTTCTTCCCATCAATTTGTCTGGGGTATTCTTAAATCCTGAAATGACATAATAGGTTGGAAAAGAGACCTTTAAAGACATCTAGTCCATCCCCACTGCCATGGGCAGGGCAGAGACATCTTCATCTGCATCAGGTTGCTCAGAGCCCATTCCAACCTGATCTTGAAAGTTTTGAGGGATGCAGCATCTCTGGGCAACCTGTTCCAGGGCCTCACTACCCTTACAGGGAAGAATTTCTTCCTATTCTCTCAGCTAACCCTGCCCTCTGTCACTGTGAAACCATTCCCCCTTGCTCTGCAGCTCCAGGCCCTTGTCAGGAAGCTCTCTACTTCAGCTCTTTTTTCCAGGCTGAACAACTCTAACCCTCTCAAGCTTTTCGGTCTAGCAGAGGTGCTCCAGCTGCTGATGGTTTCCTCTGGACCACATCTGAATCACACAAGAAGTGTCACTTGGTAGAAACGAGAAGGGAGATGATGTTTGGGCCAGCACAGAAAATCATGGGGACCAAACAATGTCCTTGTTTAGGCCGGGCACAGTCAGGGAGTGGAACCATCAAAAGTGGTTTTCATGCAGGTGTCCAATGAAAACCTTAAAGAACTCATTTTCAGTGGAGTTTAGAAGAGCTCTGGAAACATGGATTTGTAACTTGTTCATCATTGTAAATTGTGAGAGAGCTTGTACAGTTCCCCCTTAGTGCTGACAAATCCATGAATCTTTCTGCTGCAGAAGGTAGTTTGTTTGGCCTGGCAGATTAATCTGTGTGGGAGGCTAAGCTGCTCACATGTCCACCTAAAGAGGGAAATTATGGATCCAGCTTTACCTCTTTGCTCTCCACACCGCATTGTGTCACGTCCCTTTTAAGCTAAAATCATTCCCGGTGGGATGTTTCTGATGGAACAAAAGCAAGGGGAAGTGCTGCCCCAGAAGTGAGCCGGGGTAAAATGCTCTTCTGATGTGGATCTCCATCAGCACAGCAGGAGACGGAAAGAGAATAAGCAAGCCAGTGGCCAAGCCAGTTTAAAGATTCTTTGTTTTGTGAACACAGTGTGGGTAGTTTCCCTGTTGGTGCCTCTGTCCATGGGTGTGATGGGAATGGTGTGCAGAGATCTCAGCAGAACCCTGAGTCCTGCTGGGGCTCTGAGACGGAGCTATCCTGGTGTGTCCTCAGGAGGCCTCACTCTGCCCTTTCAGGGGCTGCTCAAAACATGTCAGTATTCACAGCTGGAAATCTTGGGAAATTCATGAATACCTCAATATGTTTGATTTACCATCTTTTGTGTCACATTCTAATAATAATGATAAAAATATTCCTCTCTCTGTTTAGCAGAGCAACTAATAAAATTCTGTTTGACTAGAGCATCTTATTCTGTTTTTATTCTGATTTTCATTGATCAAAAGTTTCACAACTTTAAAAACTGTTTACAATGCTACAATGTCATCTTTCTGTTTCCTCAAAAGGCACGTTTCCAAAAAGCTTTCAAATACCCAGCCATTTTAATAAATACCTCAAGGGATCATTGAAATAGCTTTAAACAGGTGGTGTGAGTTTAAAAAGTCTTCCCCTGTGTATCCCTCTGCATTCATCACCTTAGGTCATCTTCGATATTCATGTCTTCTACCCGGAATGCTGGTTTTGTCCTCAGTAATAACATGGGATTTTCTTCAAAATGAAGCATATGGTTTATTTTTCTTGTCAAATTGCCCTTAAAATATCTTCAATTTTTTTTTTTTTTTGTGGTATTTGTATCTGCCAGGATTGGAAGACTTATTTTTGCCTAAACAATCTCAATATTAATAATAGTGTTTATCACTAAGAAGCAAATTACAGGAAAAAATATTTTTTATTTGTGCAGATACAAAAAGCAGCTTTCAAACAGCCTTGTTTTGTTGCTGGATCTTGCCTAAAATTCCCTGCCAAGCTACCATAAATTTAGTTTCACAACGCAATCTTTGAGAATATCTTCAAAAACCTTTCTGTGTTTTTTTGGGGTGTTTTTTTGTTTGTTTGTTTGTTTTTGTGGTTTTTGTTCTGTTTTTTTTTGTTTGTTTGTTTCTTTTGGTTGTTTTCCCCCCTCCTTTAACACCACTACAGAAAATGGATCTAAGAGGGTGGGGGGGAAAAAAAAAGATGTATTTTTATCAGTCAGTTAAAGGTAAATGATGGAAAATGATTAGTTTATTAATTCCTAGAGCTCAGTTTAGATAGACTTGGTTCAATCAATGCCAGTTGTTCTGCTATGCGAACTTGTTTGCTTAGAGTTTAAAGAAACTTGTTGCAATGAGAGAATTGGTACTCATCAGCCCTCAATGGCTTAATTAGAAATAGATTTAAAGATAGTACAAAAGTCAAAGACTGAGGGAACTCCTGGACTTCTCTTGGGTAGGGAGGATTAATTTCCCTGCTGATGCCAGTGTTGAGGTGGCCCCAGGGCAGGGCTGGGGTGGCCAGGGAGGAGTTTCCTCCAGCCCTGGGGGTCTCCAGGGGCACTCAGCAGTGAAGGCACTCAATACCACCAGTGTGACACAGCTTTAGGGGCTGCTTCAGTGGCACTCAAGTGAAGGTGTAATAGGGTCTCTGATTCAATTCAGAAATTAAATTAAATAAAATTTTTACCACACTTCTCATGTGAAATTAAAAGCACAGGCATTTGGGGCCATCTTATTATCTAATTCAGGTGCCTCGCTTGCTAGTGCTCAAACACATTTCAGTGGGTCATAGCCATAATTCTTCATATATCTTTTTATTTTTTAATTTTTTTTTAGACAGAAAAGAATAGTGTCACTGTTCTGCCACAGGTGTGCTTTCTGTAAGATGGCACTTTATACCTACTTGAGCATCATTATTGTAGAGACTCAAACAGTTTAGATCTTAATTGATATTAATAGGAATAACCCTCAATGACGTGAACTTGGCAAGGCAGAAATTGCAGCTGTTCTCAGCAGTAGTGGCAGTAACAAAGATAATTAATTGTTTTTCCCTGGGAGATATATTTAGATTGCACAAACTAAATATTCCATTCCCTGAGCCCTAATTCAGGCTTGTATTTGTTCTGCAAATACAGGAAGTGAGACTAAAGTTAATATTTTTTGACTGTCACACCATAATGTGAACTATTGCAATTAGTTTTGAGAAATGAGGTATTTAAAATATTTATTACACAAGTCTTCCAGTGATAACTTAAACAGTTGATGTAGTGTATGATTTTGTTAGCATAAAATAAGTAAAAATATGATTTTTTTTTTTTTTTTCTTTTTCTGGTTTATAAAAGCTGGTACTTGACCTGGCCTCGGAAGTAGTGTGAAAAGGGGATCATATTGGATATTGCAGAGCACATGTTTCTGGAAGAGCTTTAGACAAAAAGTATTCCTACTTTTTCATTTGTTAAGAACTTGCAGTCAGCATTATAATCCTCCAGGATTATTAAGGAATACATCCATGTTCAGTTTTGAAGTGCACAGGGATGTATTAATGGCACTCAAAATGTTTATACCCATCATGCAGGAGGCCTCTGTCTGGGTTATTGATTGCCAGGCATTAAACTCTTTTGGTTTTGCTTAAATAAGAGTGGGAAGGAATCTTCACAGATCCTTCCCCTGTCTCAGCTGCCAGTGGGCTGAGGCACCTGGGGAGTATTTACTTCTTTCTGGTTCTTGAAGCTGTAATAGACACCCCCACAAGAATGCATATTCATATGCTCCAAGTGTGTGTTTTTTATTAACACTTATTTTAATGGTGGTTGTAAAACTCATGCATTTAAATGCAGAGCTCTAAAACATTTTGAGTGAGGGTTTCTTTCACTGGCTATTTATTTCTACAATAGAAAGTCCCTGCCATGGGTATAATTTTGTCTATACTGATAACATCCACCCTGAAAGTGTAACATGCATGGGATGCTCTGTTGCTTGCTACAACAGTAATTTTCCTTTACAGGTCTTAAATCTCTGATAACCTAAAAATGTGGAGCTGCCTCAGGTTGGGCTGAACACAGAGGCAGCAGCACTGAGCAATGCAGGTGCCCTTCAGCACCTCCACAACCACCCTTCCCAGCCAAGAAATGAGGCTTTATTTCCCCAAACTAATATGGCACTAAACCACCAAACTAAACATTTACCTTTGTGATGTAAGTATTTCCTAAGCTCAGCTTCTTTCAAATCCTGCAGTTATTTGCTCTGCTCAGTGCAAGGCATGGACTTTGCAGCAGGAAAATGTATTCTTTATGAATGGGATGAAGCTCTTTTCTTCACTTGCATCTTAAGTGCAATCAAAATGATCCATCATGCCCTGCACACAGTAAAAGGAATAGGTATGATGAAAGTCTGATTACATGTAATCAGCTGCAGTAGTGATTTGAATGTTTTGTCCCATATCTTCCCTAAGCCTACTACCTAAAAGCTATTGCTTTTAGTGTATTAAAAGAATTTACTTGAGTTCATCAACTGGGTTGGTTGAGAACCCCATTTCTCTGGATCTCCTTTGGTTTTTTGACCATTACATGGCTGGAATATCAGTTACTTTGGATAATTAATAGAAATATTAACAATATTGCACAATCTATGCTGGCACTCAGGTCCACAGCTTCTTAACAGTGGATTTGAGAGGTAAAACTGCTTTTTTGCCTGTGTCTTAGAACTGTTAACAAATCCCCAGCTGGGGGAAACAGAAATGGAATGCCACTAAGAAAAATCCCGCCTAAGAAGTATTGCTATGAATGTGGTCATAGATCAGGCCAAACCATCTCTTCCTGGAGTGTGTGTACGCAGATTCTGCAGGAATTGTTAAGGACTGCGTGTGCTCCAGTGATTTAGCTCAGTTACTGAGTGTGTGGAGCAGCTGCAAGGAATAAGCAGCGCAGCACAGACAGAGCAGTCCTGTCGGTAATTCTGCGACTCGAGCCCACTCACAAGTGAAATCGTTCTGCTGCAGAGCTCCAAAGCTGTGTCTGTCTTCTGGGGAGAATTGCCAGCTCTCACGCTTCTGCATCTCTTTCTTTCCTGCTGCTAGAATATAATTAAAGTTGCTAAAAATACATGCTTTCTAATATTGTTTTTTCTGTGTAGGCGGCTGCTGTTACTCTGTTCTCAGGGGAGGAGGTGCTATAAAGATGAATGTCACTTAACTCTGTTAAGTGGTCCATATTGCACAGGGATATAAAAGCTCCTTATTTGTGGCCTGATCCAAAGTCCCATGAAGTTTTAAAATGTATATATATAAAGTGAAGTCTTCTGGTTTTGTTAGCTTTACAGAACTATTTTTTCCCCATCAGAAGGAAGACTTCTGAAAACTACCACTTTCATGTTAGCTGTGAGAATTTACATTCTTACTGCTAAGGGAACTAGTAGAACAAACGGGGCCATAATTACTGTGCTTTTACAATACCAACATTATACCTAATTATGGTTTAGTCTGCAGAGCACTCTGTTTAATAATCCCAGCAGACATAGTTTGAGCTTGTGTTTTTGCATCACCTGGGTGTAGCTGGGGACAACTGGCAGGGCTGTCATGGAAGAGACAGTTGACAAGATTTTACTTATTTTACAGTATAAAGCATTGGCTCACCTTTGATATGCATGAAATAACTTAAGGGTGAGCTGGAATCAGCATTTAGAGGCAAAGCAGCTCAGTGCAAAAAGAGTCTTTGTTCACTTTTTGTGTGCTAAAACCAGGGCATAATTTTCTTTTCACAGTCTCAGCAGCTCACAAAGCTGGTAATAAAATCCTCAGCACCCCTGCTGATGAAGTGAGATCTGCTATTGCTAACAAAGGTTAAACATTCATCATCCTTTTGACCTGCTAAAATTATTCCATCTGCAGGTTTGATCCTGAGTTTACCACCTGTCCCATGCCTTTTGTTTTCTATTTAAAGATGACCAATTTTTTCTGAATATGAAATTCTTGATTTCCTCTCCTGCCTCCTCAGTCATCATTTAAATTGTAATTATCTTTTCCTCACATATGGAAGGTCTCAAAAATAACTTAAAGATTTTTGGATAGAGAGAGGAGCGAAGAGGAGCCTGAGTCTGTATTTGTGATGGATCTCCTCCAGCCTGTTCTGTGGTGAGACCTTCCCCTGTGAAACCCAGGTATGTCGTATTTGTTCAGGTGTCCACCAACTCCTTGTTCAGCACATCAGGGTTATGATCCTCATTTCCATGACTGCAGTGGAATTTCTTCAAAGTTAGAGTTTTCTTGGCCACACTTCAGTCCCCAGACTCCAGGATAGATTGAAGAAAGCAGTTACGTTAAAAATTAAATTATTTCTTCCTGGGTTTTTGTGCAACTAAAACATTTACTCTGCATATCATCCTATCGATTCTGTTCCTGATGCTGTCTTTAATTTTCTAATTGCCTGCTTCTCTTGACCATCCTGTGTGACACAAATAGCCTCAGGGACAGCGGGGATTTGAAAAACCAATAGCTGAGGAAAGCCTTCCCACAGGAATGCTGCCTTTGAATTAAATGTTTCCTCCACAAGGATGTATGGGACTCTTCTGTTTTTTGTCAAGTGTCCAAATGTCTTGGCAAGAAACTTTTAAAATTATTTCAACCATGTTGCTTGATAACATTATATCCAAAACTGTCTTTATTTCCTTTGTATCTGTTTTGTTAGCTGTTTTTTTATAGTATTTTTTTTAATAGTAGTAAACATTTATGAATTATAATAAAATGTCACCTTAATAAATCAGAGGAATAATTATCTAAACTGATGGTTCCTTGGAGTTTGTTTGCCTTTGAATAATTCCATACTTAATTTATATATAATTTTTTTTAAGAAAAATATGTTTATGCTTTAAAGCATTCAATATTTTTTTTTAAATTTCTTTTAGTAACATTTAATAATTCTTAGTGATAGTACTTGGTTTTCCTTGCATGACAAACCAGTGGTGACTGTAGAATGAAACCTGGGACAAGAGCTTGTTCCTGCAGTAACGCTGCAGGAGAAGGGTGACTCTGCTCCCTTTAAAAATAAAGGTGTTTATCAGTCCAAACTTGAAGACTGTGAGAGTCTTCTCATCCTTTTGCCAATCCAGCTGTTCTCCTTAGTGTCGAGCTTTGGCCATTTCCTCCTTGTTTGGAAGGAACCAGTGGGAGGATGGGCTCATTAATCCTGGTGTGGTCCCTGACGGCTCACCCAGTGCCATTCCTGCTGTCCAGGGGATGGGGCAGTAAATCCAAGCAGAGAGGCTTTCACAACTTGTCTGTGTGACACCAGGCTGATATCACCTCTGTCCTTTACTCTGATCCTTCCTTGTGACATGAACTTTTTGGGCAAAACACAAGCTGCCCTGAAAAATACAATTTTAATTTTTTTAGCCAAAACCTTTTGCTAAATATTGCGTCTTGCTTCCAGTGAATAATATGTTTGCCTGTTCAGAAAATCACATTGAAGACATAGTGACAGCAGCAGCTAATATCACAATGCATTGCTCTCTAGTGGTGTGAAAATTAACATTCCATGTATGCATTTCCAAATTACCCTTAAATTATCTGTCTTAGATCATGCTATCAAGAAAGTCAGACCTGAACTGCTGAAGATCACGATTGTAACTACTTTCCCAACTGTTAAATTGCAATTAAACGTATATTAATCGACCCTTAGGTATGCCTTAACTTAATTCTTACAATTTAACTTAGAACTGTTGATTGTAGTTATTTAAAATAATGGATATGATTTCAGTAGGGCCCAGCATAAATGTGGACATGTTTGTAGGATTAGAGTCAATTTTTAAAGGTTTATATGAAACAGATTATTTTTATTACAAGTTTTTAATATTACTACTATATTTTTAATATTTGGTGATAGCCAACTTGAATAAAACAGTTAACCCTGGTAATGAAATTTTCCTTTTTGCTCTTTATATAGACACTATTTAGAAAGGAATTTTAGCTTGGTTTTCCCTTAGTTCTCTCATCCTTTCAATAACTGAGTATAGTTTAAAGTTATCTTTGTATTTAACCCCATTTCCCTGTAGGTTAATTATCCTAATATAAAACAAATGTGTATTAAACATATGCAGTTGCTTATGGAAGCAGATTTGGCTGTTTCATTTAATATAAGTCTCTTGTTACACAAAACAAACCCGTCATATTTAAGATTTCTCTGGTCATTAAAACTGAATTATGTAATAGGCTTCCATCTGCTATTGAAACCTGTTCATCATTATTTTGTGTCATTTTAAGTGGAAGCATTCTGAGAAATGCTTAGTGACAGCAGGCTTGGCTCTCCGGGCTCTGAGAGCAGGGTAGGACGTGGCTTCTTTCCTTTCCAGCTGCAAAAATGAATGCATTGTCTTCTGAGAAGGTTTTCTCCAAGAGTTTGGTTCTCACTTCTCCAGCCTTGCCGTCTTCTGCAATATTCTGTATTTCATTTGTGCTGTTAGGCTGCGTGCAAGTCTCGAGCTCCTTCCCACTTGTCCCCCAGCCCATGGCATTGATCACTGTGGGATGAGCGCAGCGCTGCCATCCATCAGCCCCACCCGTGTCTGGGTGACTCTGATGGTGCTCAGCAGAGCAGGCAGCACTGAATGATTGCAATGGAGCCACAGGGAGTGGGCAGGGAAGATGGATGGCCCCGTGCTGCTGCGCTGGAGCGAGAGCTGAGTACATGGGATAGGAGCCCGCTGGGGCAGATGTGGGATCTGCTGGAACAGGAGCCAGGCAGGGCAGGAATTCCACTGCTGCATCCAACAACTGCATGGACAACCTGTGAGGGAGGTGGACTGGGGAACTTTGTGAGAACAAACCATTTGGTTGGTAGAAGATTCTATGATTTCATGATTAACCTTCTTGGTATCCTATCCAAGATGTAATTTTTGGATACGGTAAAAGGAATGAAATTTGCGCTTGAGTCCTAAAACAAACAAGAAAATCAAGCACCAGTGCTAACATAGCCGCAACATCCTCCTCTAGGGAAATAAAAGAGAAAGTAAAGAAGACTGTTCAATCCAGATACTTTATGGTTCCTTCCATACTGCTTTTAATTTTTTAATTCTTTATGATAATTTATTTTCTCTCTTTTCTCAGTATAACTTTGTTTTCCCAATTATGCAGTTATCTGAGGTACCTAGATCTTACCTATCTATATCTTTCCCTCATAAAGTTATTTGCACTTTAAAAGAAAACAAAAAACTTTATTTTTATTTAAAGTGATGATAAGCAGAGCATATTTTTTTTCTTATTATTTCCATAATGTTCCCAGTATCGAAAATATCTCAACAGTTTATGTGTTTTTCCTTCCTTGTGTGGACAGATGTCAATCTATTAGAGTTTGAAATATTCAAATGAAATGGCTTTGTTATGTTTAACATGGTAAGAAAACTACAGATTTAAAACAACGACATCATTGATTAGCCTTTGATAGATGAAATTTATCTAAATTAATTATCTTTTAGTATTTGCTAAAAACGTTCGTATCTGAAAATTCACGATGATAGAACATCTGCTCAGCAGAGAGCTTATCAAAGGTATTGTAATAAGCTATGTAATGAACATTTCAGCTTTCAAAAGAGAAAATATTTTGTGTGGCATTTATTTAAATAATTTGTCTCAAGTCGGGATTTCCATCCCACTTTAAGAAAAAGAAGCAATTTTGCCATGAAAATATTATAATTGAATTTGGAGGCTTTACAGCTCAGCAAATGAAGAATCAGAACTTGGAAATATCTAAGTTCCAAGAGCTGGCACAGACAGGAGATGAAAAAGATTCATTTGAAGTCCCGCTTGGAGGCACAGTGAGTGGCGCTCTGCGGCAAACTGGGTTTGAAATCGGCGCCGGGTGACTTGTCCTCAGTCCCCATCGGTCTGCTCATTGCTTGTGCACTTCAGGAGTTTTTCTGTCAGACCTTTTGGAGGTTTGATCCTGGGAGCAGCTGAAAACCTCAGTCTTTTCTCCACTGAGCTTCCTGATGAAGCAGGAAACATGTCTGTGTGCAAGAAATGTATTATTCAAGTCATCGCTCCTAGAATTTCTTTTCCATGTGAAAGTTTGTGCTGCTTATCCAAGTGCATAGGAAGTGTCCTATATAAGAGCTCCTGTGAAGGGTCTTGCCATGATACTTGCAGTTCCTTCTAAAAACCTATTTTTTTATTTCTGTATATTTATGAACTTTTTCAAATCTTCTGTCACAAGCATTTCTTCCTGTCAGCAGGCAATAAAATTATAATATTATGAACACACTATGATAATACAGGCTAAGGTAGTGGAGAGGCTCAGAGGTTTTCACGTTCCATAGAAATGTTTTTTTTAAAGTCATTTCATTCTTTGACATGGGAAAGAAAGAAGGGTTGTTTCAGTGGAAGCCTTTGAAGGCTTTCCACAAATAAGAACATTTTTGCTCATGTTCACCCTGGCACTGGCTGTCAGCAGCTGAAAGGGCACCTTGTTGACTCCGGCACAGGGCTTGTCACTCTTCACACACAGTGGGATAAGTGATGGTCACTTTGACCCTCCACCCTGACATTTACATTTAATCCACCTCAGGCTGTTTGGAAAAAAGGACCACTTCACCCTGGGGAATGTGTTTGCATGTCTCCTCCAGCTTTCAAGGTGGTGAAGGATAATTGTGAAGAAATGGTTCAGAGGGAGCTTGTTTGGCCTCTGGCCTCCTTTCTTTGTAGGGCCACTGGGAGCAGGGGTTGGAAAATGGCAGGATTGAAGCTAATGTGTTTTTATTAGGGTCTCTGTTGTGTTAGAGAAGGTACCTGGCAATTCTGTGGTATTTCTGTGCCATTAAGGAACATAACTATCATGTCATTTCATAGTTTGGTGAGATAGATGATATTCTGTTACCCTTTGCTGATTAGATAAAAAATTGTCTCGGGAATATATGGGTGTTTCTCATTATCTGAGTATTAAATTTCTCTGTCCATAGATTGAGTCTATGAACTCAACTCATAAGTTGAGTCTGAACAACCTTCTCTTGTTCAAACCCAGGAGGGGACTGGGGTCATCCCCCCCTAGTGAAAATATGTTTTTGGCAAAGAATGAGACAAAAAGAACAAGGAGCAAGACAACCCCTAAACTCATTACCTGCCCACTTCCAAAAATACTCCAGGAATTTCACCAATCAGTGAACATTTCTTGTCTTCTTGTTAGTACTGACCTCTATCACTATTTGCTTAATCTGATCCATAAATTATAGTAGCACAGAGCAAGTAAAAAAAAAATATGAGGAATTTTTGTAAACTGTGTGATGTAAATAAGGAATTTGAGCACAATTATGGACTGAGAACTGGGATGTCTGATGTCACTCCACAGTCTGAAAGAAGATGCCTGTGACCTTGCTGGGTGGGATATGTGCAGACTGAGGAAAGTTTACACATAGAATTTAAACATGTGTGGCTTAAACTGAACATATGGTGCTTTTACTGACAGGTACCTGTGTGTGGGCCTTGCCTATGGATAAAGCAATTAGCTGATTAGTAAATGCTGTGTAAATGATAACTATTATACCAAGAGCTGAACAGCTACTCATAAAGCATCAGTATTCCTGTTTAAAATGCTTCATGTGAACACAGCAGCAGCTCCTTAAACCCCTTTGCATTGTGGAAGCACAAATCAGGGATTGGTAGAGCTTGTGAGAGATTTTTGGGTTCTGTAAATAAAATTTCATGACATTGAGCACAGCATTATACTGAACCGAGTAGGACAGAAATAAAGTGTATCATAATAATATTTTTATACTCTGAATGTTAACCTCTGTTTACTGTTTTGCAAGACACATCTCAAGGATTTTGTCTGTATTTTTCTGCTGCAAAAATGTAAATGTTTTACTCTATGCTGGGCTCTAAAAATGTAGATTTAACTCCAAAGGTATGAAAGGTTTGAAAAGTATTATATAAAAGTTTGAAATTCATAAGTAGGAAGTGCTGTGCATGCTTTTTCTTCACATCTCCCTTTCAGTTACAGTAATTTAGGTTTTGGTGTATGATGAATTCTGTCATAAATTACTACCAGAATATACTTTTCAACTTTCGAGTAAATTTTGCTGAAATTAATCTGGAATCCCTCCCATGTTTCCATGAGAGATCAAAGAAAATCCCAAATGGAAAACATGCTTTTGAGAGAGGGAAAAAATAGTTCTGAGTCCTTAAACTCCTGTAATGAAGATAACTTAATTAAAATCAAAGCAAAACTAATTAAGAACTTAAAAATGCAAGTTTTTGGTAGCATAATATCCCTGAAATAAGGCAGAATGGTTTTATTATGATTGGCAGAATTCCTGGTCATGCAGGCAGGTGATGCCAGTGGATCCCAGTGGAAATGCAGAGCTAGATTGCAGTTTTCTGACCACTCCTTTTGGCCTTTCTGCTCCTTGTTAGTCTTCCTGCTCTTTTGCTTCTGAAAAAAAAAAAAAGAAAAAGTTATTTTGGCAAGAAATTCCTCTTCTCTCCTATGAGTTTTTTTCTGGGTATGCAGCTGGAGACAAACCAGTTGAGGTCTATCATTTTATCATTTTTATTCATAGATTTCATGGTCCATTCCTTGATTTAACCATTCTCAATTGGAAAAAAAGAAAAGCATGTTCACACACACATCCCCCTAATCTGTGCATCTTCTCTTTTTTTTTGCCCTTTTCCTTGAAAATGAAGAGGGAACTGAAAATTTCAGCTTTTTAATTTTTTTTGTTTTTTACTTGAAACACAGTGAAAATATTAAGTGCAAAATTAAATGTAATCAATTTGTGAGGCATTCTTACATCTCACATTGATCTTTAACTATTCCTATAAAAGCTCTTAAATATTACATTGTGTTGATCTCTTATCCTTCAACATTCATTCCCATCGTGCCTGTATCACATGCTTCAAAAGCTTCTCTAGAAATGTGCTTTCTGGGTTAGCGTGCACATGTGTTTTTTCTGAATATTTAGCGAAAGCCTGATGAGCAGGCTCCCTGCTCCAATGGATCAGGACTTTATCAGGCTGAGTTTTGCTCACTTTGAAGAGTGTTGCCATATGGGAGGTTTGTTTTTTTCGGGCTCTCTCAGGTGCTCTTGGCAGATGGAGCTGGAAGTGCTCGGAAGACAGAGCACCAAGCAGCTGGGGGGTCACCAAGACACAGCAGGAGCCACAGGGAGCACAAGCAAGGGACTGCTGGAAGTGGGAAGCACAATTCTGGAATTCAGCAGCTTCTCTGGGCACCTGGTTCCTTGACCAAGGCAGTTCTTAATTAGATTCACAGCAAATCGTTTCCAGTCTCGTGCCAGAGCTGGAGAGCACTCAATTATATAAATGTTATCTCCCATATAGTTCTTTTCAAGACCTCTCTTGACCTGCTTTTCTTCATTGCATTCCCTCAAATAGGAAGGATCCAGATCCCTTTGACCCTGAACACTCCATGTGATCACAGGCAGTGATCTCCATATCTCTACTTATTTAGGAGCTGAATGCAAGTGTACAGAGGCAAATGTCTTTTTAATGCAGGAGCACTCCTGGTCCAGGCAGACATCAGTCACTGCCTTGTGTGCTGCTTGGGTGATTGGTTTGTTTCCCTTTTTTATTCTTTTCTTTTATCATCATAATGGAATTTTGGATTTCCAAGTTCAGTGTGATTTCATACATTACAATTCTAATTGCTTTCCTAAGGAAGATTTTGAGCTTTGTCCTCTTTAAAAAATGTTCATTTTTTTTTTTTTTTAAATAAAATCAACACATTTTTGGCTGTTTTTGAATTTAAAACAAATGCACCAGGTTTTCTTTTTCTTTTCTAAAACTTTCCTTCTAAGAGCCACTGCCAGGTGTTTGCAGCATAGGATAGGAGCATAAGAGTAGTATCCTTAGGGAGGCAAAGCTTTCATTTACCCATAGAGGGATGATTTCTCACCATCTGCTCTGCAGCTCAAAGAACTGGGATGTTAAAAACGTGCATTTTCCAATCCGCTGGGAGCTTTCCTGCACAGCTCACGTATTACAGAAGCAAAAAGGTGTCACTGGAAAGAACTGTTTAACTTCTGTGCCATCACAGATGACTATTTTTTAGCAAGAGGGTTGCTGTGGTTTTTGTTTTATTTTTTTAAAGCCCACTAATTAGTGCATGTTCATGATTAACTGGTCAGATTCATTCTGTAAAGATAACAGCTGAAAATAAAAATAATTCTATAGTTATGCAAAAGAAAAACATTTGAGAAAGCACTTTCAGAGCAAATAAAACCCTGAGGTAATATTAAACTGTTTTATTCTAAACAAAATCTATTTTTCAAAGTGTTTTATAAGTTAGTGTTTTTTTCACTCTGCTAAGTCTTTCTCAGGATAGAGAAAATAAAAAGCTCAGATCTCCGTAATTTCTGTATTGTTGCATAAAATGGAAAGTGAGAATTTAACACTATGGAAATAGCTTAATTATTTCCATTAAAAAAACCCCAAAAACCAGTAGCAAACAAGCCTTTTTTCAAGTACACACACTCAGCTCTGAGCTCTATATGAAATTGCTTTTTTAGAACTTTATTATCCAGTTACTTAGGCTATTTTCATAATATTTGTCCAAAAGAGGAACAAATATAAGATTTTTTTTGTGTAGACATCTGTGACCATCTGCAGATTTGAAAGAAGCTGTTGCACTAGGGAAGGAATTATCTCCCTGCCAGGTTTTGTTTCAGACAAGATTTCTATTCTATAGGTGTTGTACATGTGGTTATTTGGGGAGGTTCATGTAGAACCAGACACTTGTGTGACCTTGACTGTAGAAGTGTTGTCACAACTTTACATTTCTATATTTATTCAGCAGTATTTTCCACTTAGCTGTGAGTTCAGAAACCTCTCAAATAAATAAATAAATAAACTGGTTACTCTTAATAATGAAAATTTTCAACTATTTTTTGCTCTGTGGAATAATCATTCCAGAGCTGAATAAAAAAGTGGACATGTTTGGCAATGCTAATTTTAGTATTCCCAGGTCTGTTAGAAGCAGATGTGCAATGCACAGAAAATTACAGTTCATCCTGTAGTAAAAGCAGAAATGCATCATGGATTTCAAGAATACTCTAAAACCAAATATTACAGAGCTCTTCTGTGTGTTCCTCACACTACTCTACATCTTTGAAATGCTAAAACTTGCCAAACTCTCTCCCTCTTTCTGACTTGCAGGATGGTTTTTCAAGATGTGCTATCAAAGCAGGGCTTTTAATCATCTCCCTGAAAGGTTTAAGCAAAACCACTCCATGCAAACTTGCACTCTTAATTATACAGTTGCTCATTTTTGCTGTTGAGGGGAAGGAATTAAGATATAACAAAAATCCTTTCATCCTTCAGGCTTAAAAGAAGTTGTGATATAGTTATTTTAAGAAATATGAAATATATCTATGCAGCAGTTGCAAATTTGGCTTGCTGTAAAATTGGATGGCATCAGTAGTTGAGAACCTGACTTTGGAAATGAGGCCTGAACAGAGGAAATAATTAAATAACTTTAATAAAGTATTCTTGTTGTTTTTTGCTTTAGTAATAATGCAATCCCATGGCTTTTAGAGGAACTAAGCCAATGGAGAGATCTCCAAGTGGCATGGGTTTTGTCTTCTTTATACTTGGTTTGATGTCTTTGTGGCAGTATTGACTCCACTGAAGTTATTTCTCTCTTGTGCCAGTGTAAAAATAATGAGGGAATCTTTTCCCAGCAATCTGCAATGTAACCTTGTGGAAGACACGACTGTAATTTATATATTGATAAAATGAATATAATATATTGCACAGAGGTTTTGTGAGCTTTAATTAATATTAGAATAGTTTTACATTGAATAATGATAGAATAGTCTTGAGTTAATTAACTCTAGATCTCAAGGACATCAGCCTGTGGTGGTCGAATGCAGCAGATAGTGTGGGTGTGCCAAACTTCCAGAATTGCCTTCTTTTAAAAGCCATTGTTTTCAAGGTGCCCTGGTGTTGACTTCAAATTCTTTGTTTGCAAATTTATCACATTAAAATAATTTTTTGGGAGGATTTGGTCATTAAAATGTGTCGAAGGAAATAGTAAAAAAAAATAGATATATTTATTCAAGTAAAATTTTGACTACTTACAAAAATACATCCTTGAAAAATTTGATTACTTGAAGCAATTTAAAAATATTTTCTGTGGCAGGAGAGGTGAGCTGGGAACCTCCCTGCTGGTAACATGACATTAAATCTTGTTGGTTTCTATCTAGCGAGCAGATTTACTTCATGGTGAAATATTTAGAAAAAAGCAGATTTTCTTAAAACTTTATTCCATAAAAGTAGTTCATGGTGATGTTGTTCCTGTCAGGTTGGAAGGGTAATGGGCAGCTCCCACTGAATCCTCAGCTGGATGTTAGAGTTCCCTAAGTGAGGGTACCAGATACCACTAAATGATTGCTTCATATTGTTCCTAGCATTTGTTTGGATTTGTTTTTTTTTTAATAATTTCATTTTCAATTTTGATTTTCATTGTGCCATTTTTTTTAATTTTTATTTTTATTTTTTTTCCTTCGCCTTTAACCATTTCACTGTAACCCATTCTCATTTCCAGAAGAGCATCCCTTGTGTGACGTAGGGGAGTTCCTGTGCCACGATAGCGTCACTTGTGTGTCCTGGCACTGGCTGTGTGATGGGGAGCCCGACTGTCCCGATGATTCTGATGAGTCCCTAGACACCTGTAAGTAAAGGAGCACCCACTCTTCTATTTCATCTCCCTTTAAACTGCAACATTTTCACTCTCACTAACTACGCAACTGAAAGGGCAGATTCCGTTTTGTCTTATAAATCCTGTACGAATGTTCCTGTTTAGGGGAGCAGGTTTCATCCTTAGTGCAGGTGAGAGACAGAAAGGGAGGAGATGGAAGGTGTTTTGTTCTTGTGCCACTCTGTAATGAGCACTGTCGCTGGAGTGTGTGTGCCCTTTGCTCTCCCTGAGCTGTCCAGGGGCTGAGAGGGGAGAGGCAACATCAGGCACAGGAAAATGTGCTCCTCGAAATATATTTAGGGGTGGAAGAGTGCAAAATATTTTCAATACAACTATGAAAAGCATACAAACATCAAAGGGAGGAATGAAAGATGATGTGAGAGCTGTGAGGGGGAAATAAGCAAAGAAAGGAAGATGAGGGAAAGCTTTAATAAAACATATTTAATTATAGTGAAGTTGCTTTTTTTTAATGTGGCTAAGAGCTTTTGAACACCAGTGTAGCAACCTTACAGACTTTTTTCTTATCAGCCTTGTAGACTACTGATGAGGTGTTATTAAATCTTAATGTTCCCTTGTTTCCTGTGTTCTGAGGAAAATGAGGGAATTTCCTGATTTTATCCCCAGGATAATCATTTAATGTAAGAGAAGAACCATGTACTTTGTATCAAAGCAATACTGCCAATCAGGAAGGCTGGAAATGGGGTTTGCTGCTCAAGGAAAAGAAACTATCAAACATCAGACGGTATTTAGGAGTCTAATCTTTAAAATGAGGGACAGAAGCTGAAGATGTCTGGGAGCCATTTGTGTGTGGGTGAACACTGCGGTGCTGATTGCAGCCTTCCTGCTCCCTCAACTGATCGGAAAATTGCCTTGGGGGCCGTGGCCAGGGTGCTCTGATTAACCACCTTCCACAGGCTTTGGGATTCTCAGCAACAACATCCTGCAGTGGTAAGCCTTGGGTACAGCTGGGATTTCGTTGCTGCTGATTGATTACCCCCTTCTCTGATGTGTTTCTTAACACAGCGTTAATATGTGCAGGTAAAAGTTCTTCTAACTAATGAATATCAAGATAGGAGCACACAAATGGTCACACACAGAGTTTTTATCTTGTCTCGTGATATTCTCCATGTAGCTCCAAACCCAACAGCTTGCTGGATGCCCAGATCTTTTCCTCTTGAGAACTTTGTATGGTTATTGCACTGGTTTGTAAGACCTGTGTTCAGCAATGCCATTTAAAGGCTTGGCATATCAAAAACCTGGCATTTGGAGTTTATTGGTGCCTTGAAGGAAAAAGGAGGGAGTGGGAAGAGAACCTACGCTTTTCCTAACATCAACCAGCCTGGACCTCTTGGAAGCACCCTCCACTTTGGAAGTGTGAACAGTTTATGTCAGGTGCTTTCCTTAGGCTGTCCTAAGCCAAAGGCAGGAGTCAGCACTGTGGCTTTTCTGGTTACACAGAAGGAAGCTGTTTGAATCCTTACTCTTTTCCAGCTTCCATGGCCCTTTGCTGACGAGATGCTGGTTAATGAGGTGCCTGGGCCACAGATGACTGTGTGGGCTGAGATAATAATTGCCTTAGGTCTGCTGCCTTCTCTCACCTCTCAGTGTAAGTCAGCCCAGGACTGAGTGAGAACCAAGTGACAGCACTGGGGCATTGGGTGAAGCTTTGGTACATAATAACTCAAAATTTTGTTTTTCACTGGATGGTTCTGTATTTTTTAGTCAGCACAATTTGCTGTCAAATTGTTGAAATATGTGTGCCTACTCTGGCTTCATCAGGTAAGATTTTTCTCATTAAAAATTAATATAATGCTCCCGAATTTTCCTGCTGATACTTTGCACCACAGTGTCTGTAGGAACTTATAAATTACGATAAAAATATTCTTATGATATATTTGATCCCTGGTGCTAATGCCAGGGACATAGCACATTCAGTTTTTGTGCACTGAGTCGTGTATCTGTTTGTTTCAGATGAATTTGTCAGCTCTTTTTTGACTTACATATGATGAATTTTTTGGTGTAGCCTGACAGATATTTCTAGTTGTTCCTATAGCCGTAAACAAATGGATTTTGATTGATTTTCTGTGGATTTGTGCCTAGTAATACAGTTTTCTGGGTTCTAATAATGTGCAAGCATTGATCAAAGCTTTTCCTGCAAGTGGAAGTTCTTAACTTCTCTCCTGTGGGGATTTCAAAGTGTAGAAAAGGAGGGAAATTCTCAAGCTGCAGCTTTTCCCGTGGTGAGAATATGAGAAGTCTTATTAGTCTCATTGCTCAAGCATCCATTTACAGAAAACATCCAGGAACTAAATATCTTTGTGAGCAATCTCCTGGTGGTGTTTTAACCACGTTTGGCAATAGAACCTGAAAGTTATTTGACTGTACTGATATGCCTGTATCAGCTAATTTCCTCAGGAACCACCTGAAATCCTACAGTGTAGCACCTTTACTGGTGTTTGTAAGGAGACCTAGGATGGGATAGAAAAGGGGAAATGGTGCATCCTTAGTGTTGAATTCAGTGTCTGTTGGCAAAGGCTTGGGCAGGACTCTGTGCAGGCACAACTTTGAGTTTCCAGGGGGAGTGGTACAGGTGTCCTGACTCTGCCTGTCTGGTTTTCCTGTCAGCAGAAAGCTTCCCATTCTGCTTCCCACCTTCCTCTAAATGGTCTCACAAACAGCTTTGTAAAACCAGAAGTGAATTCCTACAGCACCTGCACTTGTGCTCTCCTCCGTTTCTTAGCAGCTGTGGTTCTTTCTGCTCTCTGAAGATGCTGATTTTTTACAGTACCAAGGAACCTGGCTCAGTAACTTATAATGAATAATTCAGTGAACAAATTCTGTTGCTTTTCTGTTCCAGAGTTGTTCATGAGAAAATTGATTTTTGAAGAAATAAAATTTATTAGTAAAACTCTTGACCAAGGAATTTTTACACTTTCTTGGGTGGTCTCTCAGTTGTTCATGGGTTTTTTGCAAATAGTCAGGATTCAAAAATCAATTTACTAAACCTAATCAGATGATGCTGGGTTCTTCAGTAGGCTAAATCAGCAAGCTCACTTAAAATCAATGGAACTTTATCAGACAGCCCAGAATCTGGCCAGACAGTTTGGCTTTTACAGATAGCTGTGAGTCTGGGGGTTGATGCAAATGTTCAGAGAGCCTTTGCATTAAAAGGAAAAATAAAATGTCTGTCTGCAGACTCACCTGACACATGATTTTGCTGGGACAATTACAAAACTCAAATCCATTGTTGAAAAGCTTAGGGTTTAAAAACATGACATTGACAACAATTTGTATATTTGCATCACCTGACTCCACTACTGCCTGATGTAGGCAGTTACTGCTTAGAAATATCAGTGTAATGCTTATTTTCTTGGGAATGATTTTTAATGTTATTTTTTGTTTGTTTGTTTTATTTTTGGTGTTTTGATTGGATTTTTTGGCTTATTTTACCATTCTTTCCACTAGTGCTGGTTTTAAGCTGTAAGTATTTGCCTCTCTCAGTGACTGTAAATAGAGAACTTCATAAATTTTTTGTATCTTAAAGATCCAGTTTATAACTTTTTTTTTTGGGTACTTGTATTTTTTGTATTCCACAGTTGTACCTCTCAATAGCATATTCATCTTAAGTAAGCCATTCCCAAGGAATACCACAGTTTCTGAAACCAGACAAATATTTAATATGACCTGCTTTTCTCCTCACCCTTCTACTAACAGAGCTGAGATCTAAAAGGTGCATTGGCAAATTACTCCTTCCATTTAGTCCTTAAGCCTTTTTCTGTGTTTCTGGAGCTTCAGAACTCATCTGGCTTGCATGTTGTTTTCAAATCTCAGCTCACCAAAGTCTCTCTGTCAGAATGCATTCTGCCAGGGCAAGGTGAAACTAAGGAGCAGGGAGAGAAGTTGATTATGTTCTTTAGCTTCTTTTTGAAACTGCACACTGATTTTGTGTGGGTATTGTAATGCTGGGTGCAGCAGCTCCTGCAAAGGCTGTTGGTTGTCTCTCAGCCATGGAGTAGAGGAAGGTGCTGGAACAGTTCCTGATAGTCGCCCTGTGAGGAGAGAGCAGAGGTCTGAAATGAGGTTCCCCCAAGCTCCTTTTGGCTCTGTGGCAGAACATTCAGCAGAGCTCTGCAGCACCACAGCCACCCATTAGAACCATCTCTGACCCCAAGTACTGCTTGAATGCCATGAATAACCTATGAGAGAGAATAAAACCCTACAAGATCAGATTTCTCATTAACAGAGCCGTGCTCTAAAAGGCAATGCCATGTCCAAAAATGCTTGATGCTCATTTATTTTAGCAGCAACAAAATCCAGAAAACATTTCACTCCTCACAGCCAGACTGCAACTGTTGTCTCCTGTGGTCCTCAACTGCCCTTTCTTTGTGATCCTGTCACTGTTTCTCTGATATTTGAGCTTTCCTAAATGTTATCCAAATACTGTTTGCATACCTTCCACCCACACAATTTATTTGTGGCTGACTGGCCCTGCATTGAAGCAACTCTGGTTGCCATTAATAAATCATCGAATTTGAACGGTCCCTGTCTCCAGAAGTTTGAGTAGATGTACCCTTATTGTAACATGTTGAAATTCTTTCTGATAATTATCTTCCTCTGGGATTTTAGGGAATGTCAGTGTCTATAGTCATGATTAAACTGAAGTTGGAGGAGCGAAAGAAATGCAGCAACCAGAAGTGCCTTGTTTCAAAGCTTGAGTCTCACTTTGTTTGCTAAAAGTGTGTCTTTCATTCTCTGGATGCTAATTATGGAAGACTAGTTTCAGAAGCTTAAAATTTGTTAATTGGGCACCTCTGTTGTAGTTCTTTTACCAGCAAAGGCTAAGATAATTGGATGCAATGTTGCTCTTGTGGTATGAAACAATAAAGATAAAATTTCCTAAAGCTCCTAATTCTTTTATGAGTAGATTCATTGAAATTCAATAGAAGCTGGAATCCCAAACCACTCTTTAGTAGCTTTGGAAAATCTCAGCTCAATAAATAATGTGTACACATGGAAAGTGCACTGCCATGAAGCTGCTAAAGGTAAATGAAGAAAATGCTGGACATGAGGAGAAAATGTGGTCTTGTGTTTTCACTCTTTATAATTTTGATGTGTGTAGTTACTGTTGAACAAGGAATCTGCTATATAAAACACCTTTTCATACCTATTTTTCAGTAAGATATTTGAGCTTGTTACTGGCCAGATATTAATTTAATCTGCTTTGAGATGATGAATGGTACTCCCTTTTTCTCTCTGTATCAGGATTGTTCATACCAGTAGTGTAATACTTCTAAAGCTGTTGTAGGAAATGAACCACAACAAAATGACAAATGTCAACAAATTTTATCAAACTGCTGCTAGTTTACATAAAATTAAGTTAAGTGCTTAATGCAGCAATACAATATTGCCAGTTTTTATGCTAGCTGGTGAGAAGTGTTCCTGACAGAACAAGATGAATGTTTTGAAGGAATATTAACTTTCCTGGTACTATTTTTACAGACCTGAGACAAAACACACTTCCTACTGAGACTCTTCTTGCAGTTTACCCTGGCAAAGCTGTTGTGGTTGGTGAACACTGGTAAAGAAAAGACTTATAAAGGCATTTTTATTTTTGCTGGAGCCTTTGCCATCCTAATTACTGGCATGTAGCCTACCAGGGCTGCTGTGCTTCCTCCCATCCAGGTAGTTTGCTGTTGTCTGCTGGGAATCATTTCAGTGACTGTGACCTGGGCTTCAGATTTTGACCTTTTTTTTCCCCATACTCCATCATTTGGGAAACCAGAGAGCTCAGCCCTCCAGGAAAGGTGGTTTTGCTGGTGTGATGGGATTGCTGGTGTTCTGAATTTAACAGGGTGTTAGAGCAAGCAGTCTGGAAAGGATGGGTGTCAGTGGTGCTCATCCCTTCAAGCCCTTTGGGAAGTTTACAGAGGAACACCCCACTGAGACAAATCTACACTGCCATCCATGTGGAGGAGCTCAGCCTGTTCCACTGGGGTGTTTGGGGCTGCTCTTGATGATGCCCACTTGCCATCCTAAGGGGGATCATTCTTGGAGGATGTTCCTGCCTTTAGCTCCATTGATTCTGCTCCTTTTCCCTCTGGGCTCCCCATCTCTGGCTGCTGGGAGCACTTACCTTGGGCCAGGAGACAGCTTTGATGCTTCTGTGTTAACTTTCTGCCACAGCCAGCATATAGGCAGTGTTGTTGAGGCTCCAGAGAATATTTAGAGGTAATTCCTTTTTATAATTTCCCAATGGGCTTTAATGCCACTTCTGAGACAAGAGCACATTGTCCCATCGCTGGAATACAAGTGGATAAATGAGTTTATTCACTTTTTTTTTCAGGGGGAGTGACTTTAAATACTTGGTGGGATTAGACAGTGTCAGGTAACACCATGGGAACTGAAATTTACACCAGGCTGAACATAAGAATCTTGGAAGAGCAAGGTGTGAGAACTGGAATCAGAAATGTAGCGATTCTCATTCCTGGTGAGTCAGGCACTGCTGCCTGAGCTCCAAAGAGCAGCCAACAGCACCTTGGCCCCCAGCAACTTCATGAAGTAAGGGCTACAATTTCAGCTTTCTTAATAAAAAGTGTTTCTTCTAAAATAATTATTTTGCAAGTGCCTTGCTACACTCAGGTATAGGTTGTAATTTGGCAGGGCATGGAATTACTTGCTTCTGTTAATTTTCTTTAAAGCATTTTAAAGACTGAAAATACACAGTTACATTTTGTGCTTTGTTGTTTTCTTTCCTTCCTCCTTTATTGTTTATTCTTTGGTTTCCAGTCTGAAAGTTCTTTAACATTGTCCAAACACCCAGACCTTTTCCAGCCAAATATAATTACCTTAAAAAGTAGCTGAAGACTTTGAATTTTATTATCATTCTGAAGTTGGTGTGTTACATATGCAGATATTAAACAGTTATTTATACCTTGCCAGTATAAGCAGCTACATTAACTCTTACTGTAGGCAAATGATTTTGGTGAGGTGAGCTCATTTCTGGTGTGCTAGGAATGATTCTTGCCCTGCAAATATACAGCAGAAGATTTGTGTGGTGCATAAAAAGTTTAAAAAAGAAGAATTCCTTTGTTTTTTAAATGCTTTCAGTGCACAATAAGAGAAAATCCATATAGAAGATTTTCACTTCAATGAAGTGCTGGAGTTTGTCACTATCTGAGTACATAAAATGCAGTGTAATGCATAAAATTAGATTTCATTTTGCTTTTGCGCATGGTACAAAATATTCAAAATCTTTAATTATGAATTTGAGGGGTTGAGGATATCAAAACCAAAAATTTTCTAGTCTTTGGCAAAGATGAGAACTACATGGGGAGGAATCACGGACCTGTTATTGCACAGAAACTCAGCAGCCTTGGCACAAGGTCCAGGATCAAATAAGTGTAATTTCAGTGGCTCTCTGGCCGTGTATTTTCCTTTGGAATAAAGCAAGCAACAAGAAGTTGAGTGCTGAAGGATGTAAAGGTCACTGTATCTCTCAGTGACACAGTTATTAGAAATACTACCTCCTTCTTTTTGCCTGCACCTGATTATCCTGAGCATGATTTTCCAAAGTGATTTATGGGGAATTCAATTAAATGACTGCTGGCAAAATGAGCTTCTTTTGAGGTCTGTGGAAACATGGAGATGTAATCCAAGGCCAGCACAGAGCCTTTGAAGGGTGATGCCCAATACCTAAAACTCTGAAATAGCTCATTTAAGGATTAATTGCTTGCTAAAATTGCAGTTCCTACACAGAAGCAGATCTAATGGGATATATACTCATAAGACAAGAAAATGGAAAGATCAATCTTTTGAAAAACCCATAAAAGTAATTCCTACTTTGAGGAAGACTTTGTTTTAAAGTTTTTTTTATCCCAAAACAATTTTATTTTCATAGTTAAGCTAGAAATTACACCCCAAAAAACAAAAGCAAATGGGCGAGGAGCCGGTCATTAGGCAATGAGGGAGAAGAGATGTCAGGTTACAGTGTGGGGATTTGTTTGGGCTTCCTTTAGAAACCCTTTGTGAGATTTTGGTCTCTATTTCTATGCACATTTATTTACAATCCATTTAATTTGTGTTCTGTTTAACAACAGTTTTATTTTTTATTTTCTCCTCTTTCATATTCGTGTCCTTGCAAATCTCTTAGGGCCTTCTGTACATCAGTTGAGCCCTTTCACTGTAGCACTGCGTTTTCACTCAGTATTTTATTTTTCCCTAATCCTTTCTGTTGCTTTATTCATTACTTTCACACTTTTCTTACTGTTTTTCTTAGTTCTGCTGATGAACTATTAAAACTGCTATGAAAACTATTTTTCATTTTCCATGTTCCTTTATTTTTCCTCTCTCATCATCAACAGGTTCCCTTTCCTCTCTCATAGGTCTCATCAATTTTGCTGATACACAGACCTACTCATTCATTTTCTGTCTCAGTTTTTATCTTCTAATTAGTAGTCCTTTGTGCCTTGCTGTCCTGTGATGCTGCTGTTGTTCAAGAGTCAGCATCAGGAAAAGAGAATATTTTGGGGAATGAGGAACGTACCTTTTGCAGGATAATTCAGACAAATCCCAGAGCTGATTGTGAGGGTGTTGATTTTTAGGCTGTCATTTAGGTTTTCTCTGCCAGGAATAGCTCTGGTCTAAGGGAAGTGGAAAAAATTGCTGTATGACAGCACTGTCTATTTCTGCATATCAATGATTAGACATTGATAAAATGTAGAAACATATTTAGGAGAAAACAAGCATAGAGCATCATCAAACCCCTTCTTGGCTCTGCTGACATCAAAAGGTAATTTTTGATAATACAGGGATTTATAAATTACAGCAATCTTGGGTATGAAATGGCTTATTGAAAGATTTTTATCTGAGGTGATACTACTTCACCCACTTGTGCTGGGGCTTTTTACAAATGTTTATAATTATAGTGATACATCTGGCCTGCAGATCCTACACTGGGATAAATGTCATGGACTTAAATAGAGGGCTGGGTGGAATTCTTATTTATCACTTGAAATTGTCAGAGTAATAATAATTTTTCTTCTCCTTCAAAATTACCAATGAACACAACTCTCCTTAGCAAGCAGATGAATTTCTGGAAGAAAAGTTAAATTCTTCTTTTTGAAAATTAGGCTGTGATTTAAAGTAAGAGTTTATATACATGATATACATATTTACATTTACATTATATACATTTTTAGTGATGACATGCGCAGTAATTTTAGTCAGCAAAGTGGGTACTTGCTGTGGATGAAGAAACAAAATGAGAACAAAATCTCTGCTCACAAAGAGTAATGCATAACTATGACAGAGGTTTTAAAGCAGAAAAAGAAAAGATAAAAAATAATTTCAAATTAATTGAGGTGTAATAAGCATTTAATTCCTTCTGTTAACTTACAAATGTACAGATCTAATCCAGAGAGTCCATGTTTTAGCAGCTCTTACTCATGCCCAGGTAGCTGTGGGGGAAATTTAACTGTG